>NC_047167.1:3332446-3636612 GCF_009819705.1 Hippoglossus hippoglossus | reverse complement strand
TGGCAAATGGTGACTTTGTAAACGTGGTATTACTGCTGACGATTTGAGCCTTTGCTATGACTTTTATTGCACCCATTTTTGTCACAATGAAGCATCTAAATGGACAAGTGCTATAAATGTGGGTGGAGATGACTCCCCCACAGTTTATAATGCAGCAGTGTGTATTAGGTCCAGAAACACATTCTGTGATTACTGGTATTAGGGAAGCAAAGTTGCTCTCTTCTTTGGTCATGGTTCTAATGACCTGAAGTGCAGTGCTGTGACACATGCTTCATAAACGTGTCTGTATTACACATGTGCTCTGGCATTTACAGTCCTGTCTGTCAGTATTAGTGGCAGCTCAAAGAGCTGGAGTGCTGGTTACTCCTCCTCCTCCCCCTGTATTTACACATCAAGTCTCCTCATTCCTCTGTGTTACACTGACAGAAATGTGGGAGTAGTACTTGTGAAGCAAGAAATAGATGCAGCCTTTTTGGAGCCATGGCACAAAACTGTTGAAAAAATCTAAAAAATACATCTCAGCTTGTCTAACAATATTATATATGCCCCTGCAAAAACGTTGAATTAAATAATTGCATATATAACCAATAAATGAATGTAACAATGTATGTATAAAAAAGTGGGAAATTGATTCTTCTTCTAATATCTCTTGGGATCATGAATATATGGAAAATGTATTTTGTTAGTATAGGGTTTCAAAATTCTGTCTCTGTATCCCTCTTGTGTTCCTGCTTGGAGTGTCTTATGTCCTAAATTGATGGAATTGTGTGAGTTCAAATTCTGGGCTCATCCAGAAAAACAACATATTGACTTCACTTGTCTAGCTTCAAAGAGTTATTTCTATTAACATGTAAATGGCGTGTCATCTGTTCGGAATTATCAAAGCAACACATAATGCAGCCAAGGGAGGAGAACAAATCTGGACCAAGAATTGAACCTTGTTGCACACCAGGTTGTTGACTGAGAGCTTAATGATAGCAGAAGAGAACACCTGTCAGTAACAGCCAGTTACAATGGTCAGGAAAAGAAAGGAACAAAACTAAACAGCCAACTGACCTTGGTTTAGACCAAAGAGTGTTGACTAAGGTTCTTGAAAAACAAAAGAGTTGGACATATAAAGAATGACAGTTGATGCTAATTCTCCCATTGGGTGCCATAAAACCACTGCAGAGGAAAAGGGCCCAACTAGATAATATAATTAACAAGTAGCTCTGCCAAGGATATAGAATATGTTTTCATCTGTGTGAGTGTGGATGGTTGTTTGTCTCAGTGTTGGCCCTATGATACGCTGCCGACCTGTCCAGGGTGTAATCCCACCTATCATCAGGGTCTGGCTCCAGCCCCTCCCGCTACCCTCAAAGGATGAGCTGGATGGATTGACTGCCATCACATTGGCTGATTAAATAACTACATGCTCACCAAAGAATGATAATAAAGTGCTTGCAAGTGTATGTTTACCAAAGTATGTGTCAATGTACGTAAATGAATCATTACTGGCTCCATTTAAGCAGAACGTGTTACAGTGCTGTTGTGTTGGATCTTGGTATTGTTTATGTATAAACATGCTACCAGCTTTTTGTCATTGCTTGAAGAACCCACATAAATAAATAATACAATCTGAGATATGTCTGGTGTGTTCCTGTGTTGATGCCTCCTTGACGCATTGATGCATTTTTATAAGAGTACCTGACAAAAACATACAGGCCTTGCAGCTTTAAGATAATATGCTATGACAGGATGATGGCTCTAACTATGGAAACTCGTAATGAGAATATAGCCACGAGTTGTGTATTATAGCCCAGGCATGCAACATGAAATGTGTTTTTGTTGAAAGAGGATGCTTTGCTTTTTTGACACACATCAGCAGGTGCATATCCACAAATCACACAGGCTTTCCTCTGAGCTGTGACATGTGCTTTTAAGTTCTGATGCTGAAGGATTTACGTGAAGAGACCTGGAAAGTACTGGGAGTCATTTCCTTATTCACATCTTCCCCTGACATTAAAGTGCTATAAAGGGAATACAGGGGAGTGAACCAATGCTGTAGGAGGAAAAAACATGTATGCAGGCCTATAAAAAATAGATCAGGCTCAGGTGTTTTCCATGATCATTGTATCACTATAGTGAATGAAAAAACAACAGAGGCAACTTAAATATTTCCTCTTTCATGAATACTTATAGGTATATTCTAAATACTTTTGCACTTGGCAGTCAAAACATTTTTTAGTTTTCAGAGTAAATGCACAGACCTAAATAATAATACATGTCCTCATACAAGTAAAGATGACAGTTTGTGTAAACAGGTTTCATTAAGACAACACAACAATCCAACATACTTTCAGTGACTTGTTTCAGCATTATTCAAAACCCTGGTCTTTACTGTGATCCTGACAGCTCACATTGAATAATGTTCAGGCAGATTTGTCTTGGAGTTGAATATGCAGATGACGTCATCGATGAACGGAGATGTGTTTTAATCTGCTTTGTTGTTGTAAAGAGTCCTTTATAGCTTTATTCAAGATATAATATTTCTACTTTTTTCAACTTTGTTATTGTTATATGATTTACACACCACGCACTATAATAGTTTTCAACTCGATTCTCAACCCCAGTAGCTGGAGTCCTGCTGAGAATCATGTTTAATACATTCTGTGTGTGTGTGTTTGTGTGTGTGGGAGTCTCAGTGATTGAGGATCTTTATCATTTGTTTACCAGGGCCAGGGTCTATAATTGCATTACTAATAAAGAATGTGCTCCCATATCCTCAGCCATAATGGAAAATAAGTGGTAGAGAAAGCAGAGTAAAGTCTTTTAAAAAGAGATGATTAAACTTGGTTCTGGAGAACAGAGTGTATTGAGACGCCTCTGTATTCACAGCACAGGCAAAACATTTCTCAGCACAGTGAAAATCCAACTGGAGTCGCGTTTTGTTTACTTTCCTCAGGTATTTCGATTGCGCCGCTTCGGAGTAAGTCGTCCACTGACTGGGAAATTATAGTCTCTGACAGAGGTTAAGACTCGCTCCACGCAGAGCCATGTCAGAAATGTCATCTGCTACTCACAGTGCCCTCACTTGAAAAATTCAATCAGAAGTTTGTGGTCATCAAGCTCAGAAGTTTCAGCGAGAACAAAGTCAGAGGGAAGCAATCACATATTCTGAATGGAGGAAAAGTCATCAGCAAAGGTAATGATTTTTGGATGTGCAGTATGTGGTGCCATTAGTGCTTATATATTGAAGGTCTGCTCCCTCACTCAACCTACTCAATAAGATGGAGAAGTCACACCATGTTGGAGGCTTTAACGGAAACGCCGCTCATTCACTATGAATTGAGTGACCTTATGCATTGATGAACGGCATTGTGGTTTCGTTGCCTCACTTTGCTTGCGTCATGTGCAGTGGAAGAAGCTAGATTTTTCAAGCCTTAACAGTGCAAGGACGAGCCAATCAATTTGTGTTTATGCCAATACGGGTCCTTTCTGGTATTAGACATCTCTAGTCTGGAGACCGGCGGCAGCTGGTGAACCTGTGTGTTCTTCTGGTTGGATAGATTTTTTTCTGTGTTTCCATTAAGCATTGCATGGACAGCTTACACAGCATGAAAACCAGCGATGTTGTGTGTCCAAAGCAAGGCTAATGATTTTGGGGTCTGCAATATGTGGTGCCATTAGTGCTTATATATTGGTGGTCTGCTCCCTCACTAAGCCTTACGCTGCACTTTTTTTGTGCGACGGCTACGATGCACATTGAACTTATAGGCGTTGGCAAGTAAATAGCCATTCATATTTGTGTACTTAATGTTTTTTACATGCTGGGAACTATGTGCAACAGCAATTTTTTTTCTTCACAACGTGCAAAACACTACAAAGACGGAAAGGTGAGAGGGCTTCTCAGTTTCTGGCACATTTGTTATGTCAAAAACCAGAAAGGCAAACCACTATATCTGAGGGGGTATGTCAGGCTTTTATTAGCTCAGACCTGTGCCCTGTGTCTTAGAGGACAGAGCAGAGGAACAGTTGGAGTTGGGGCTGAATTTGCCAAGTGGGCGGCCTCCGTTGTAGCTGTCCTAAAAGTGTGTGTGTCATGTATGCATTTTTCTGGTGACTGCAGATTGACAGTAAATAAGGTGGGAGAGAAATACCCATGGCTTCAGGTGAAAGTGCAACCCATTTCTGGGGTAAGAAATTCAGAGTCCTGAGCTGTGCCAGCCAGCAGACAGAATACGTGACCACAAACACTCACACAAAGATTTGTTTATACACAACTTCCTGGTGTTAGGGGGATCTTCCAGAGTAGAGTGGATAATGTGCTGCAGGGCATCCCATCTGTACAACACAATACGATACAAACAACTTCATCAATCCCAGGAGGGGCAATTGTCTGGAGCAGCTTGTTGCACACACAACACAAAAATATCAGAACACAATCACATCAATAATACAACATTAGGCAGTATGGAATGTAAGAAGAGACCAAGGGAAGAAAATCAGATAAGACAGTGACGGTTGTAAGCATTTAGTTTTCAATCTGCAGGAGAGAACGATTTAGAAAAGCAGGTTAAACATACGGACACGTCAGTGTGGGTCAGGGAGCAGGGAAATTCATTGAGAACTCAAATACGCTCTGGAGAGTTTGTTGTTTGCAAAAAGAATGAAAACGACTTGAATAAAAGAAGCCTCAAGAAAAGTTTGACAGAAAAGGAAAGTGGGTTTGCAGAGAAGAGGTTCACTTCCAACTCAAGGTAATCATTGAAAAACAGTTCCCACATGTTGTGTTTGATTCAGCTCAGCTTTATTTCCAAATGATCAATACATCCATAGTTTGAAACATAATGTGACGCCTGCATAAGAATTTGAATGAGAAACATCTACTCTGCTTGTCGCTTTTGACTGGAGCGGCTGACATTAAGGACATTATGGACATGAAGGGATTAAGGGACATTAAGGATGCCCTGCATGTCCACACTAATACAGACAAACTTTATCCTCTGAGTTTGGGCCTCTCGTCAACACACAAATGGTGTTTTAAGTCAAAACCTCTTGTCTTGGATAAGGCGACGGAACTGATAAATAAATAAATATAGATAAATATTAATAATAAATAATAAATATTCGTAGAAATATAAATAAAAAAACTCATGAGCAACTATTGTTTAGGTTTTGACGTTACTACTGTTAAAGAAGAAAAAGCTCACTGAGCATGCCCCAGATGTAGACTTTATCGCTGCCTTCTTGCCCAGCATGCTTGTTTAATGGTCCTCGTCTGGACGGTAATATTCTGTCGTGTGAACAGAGGGGTTTCTTGTGATATCTGCTGCTGCTTGTCCTATCATGGCCACATGGGTGAATGGAAGAGGTGGGATGACAACAGCAGGAGGTGTGGCTGTGACAGTCACCTGACTAGGTCTGATTCTGATCATGATTGAATGAAGTACTAAGGATAAACCAAAAACCTGACTTGATTTTGAAACTTGGATCTACAGAGGAGTGCTACAGAGGTTCTGAGGTTTGTTTCAGGCACCAAGTGTAACATATAGTACCTTTGCATGGTGGAGGATGAAGTCACAGCTGTCAAGGAGGCCCCCCATCCTAACACTCTGGTGAGATTAAGAAGGTCTGGCTGTTGTGTTCGCTGTCAGACGTTTTCATCAGTATCTCCGTCCGTTTACCATCTGCACACACCACAAACTTCTGATAAGTTCGCTGTTGCACCCATGGCCTCAGGTAGTAGACGGGCTCTCCTGCTGTCATCCTAATGGCCCATCCATTGCAGAGCAGGTGAAGACTATGCATGGATATATCCTGAGCCCATCCCCCCCTGCCAGACATGCCAGCTGCAACATTTGTGCCACGGCATGTTGAACAGATTGTCACTTAAGCATGTACAGACAAAGCAGATCAGACAGTGGATAGACTGAGAACCATTATTGTCTCAGGTAAATGGTTTCCTCTCTTCAGACACTGAGGAACTAAAGCTAAAGACATCCAAGTTGGATGTGCCCTGCAGGGTTTGCTGTGCCACCCTGTCGTCGTCATTTCCTGATCGTGCTGCATGATTCCTACCCAAGTACCTCTACGTCTCCAAATCATGTCTGGTGACCCTGATTTACAAGATTCCCAGATGCGCCACTGGTTTCCTCATCCATGGACTCCAAGACAATGGTCAGGGCCTACAGTCTGAACTATAAGAGGAAAGTATTTTCTGACAACATTTTAGAAAGAAAAGTTGAATTCTAAAGGGCTGTAAGCTTGTAAAATATGCAGAAATATGCTGTACATGGTCATTATCTTGCTAAGCCTGGGAAACTAAGGTAAATGTGTATCCTACCCCAACTGCTTAATTCTCTGTCATAAAACTAAAAATAGTCTGAGAAAATGTAAATGTAATCTTTATCAGCTACATAAAACTAGACATTTATAGAAGCAACATCAATTCCTTGTCTTATATTTGTCTTTATAATTCTGACATATTCTACAGTAACTCTCTAAGAAGAAAAAAGAACTACACAGTGTTTTGCAGGGAACAAGTTTATTCTTGTCAGAGTGAACATGGTCCAGAGCTGATGTCGTGATCACAGCTGAGAGAAGGCTGCTTGCTTCATGAGAATTGGGTCACGTGTTGGACTCTCTGTACAGAGGATACTCAAAACAAGAGATACAAGAAGACAAGAGAATATTATAGGCTACTGAGTTTCCATCTATCGCAGACACAATGCAGCATTAGTGGCTCACGTGAATAGAGAGAAAATCACTCACATTTTGGGCCAAATACAGTTGTGCTGCTTTGTTTCCGTGGCTGTCACCTGTTCACAAATGCTACAAGAGACGGACACAAAAACAACACATCTTATCAAATTCACAATTTACCAGAAATATATTGTATCATGAAGTTCAATAAAGTGAAATCTAACTTATACTTCTGAGGCAAGTAACTGGCAACGGCAACCGTGACGTCAACAGTCGGTTCGTGTTAATGCTGAATTCCATTTTATTATTATGCATAGAAATAAATCATGTAAAGGTCCTTGAACCAATGGTATTAAATTGTTTCAATATAGGTTTAATTCGTTAGCATGTTTTACAGGGGATTTTTTCAAATGTATAATTTAATAAGAACACAAAGCACTGAACGTCCATCACTACATTGATAAAAACATAGAAGAAGAAAAGAACAAGCAAAAACACACCAGACAAAAAGAAGAAATGCTACCAATATAATAATCATAAATAAATATTCAACCTTCATCTCCAGCATTCATAGAATAATACAATTGATAATAAGAATAATAAGAATAATTATTATTCCTATTCTTATTCTTATTAATCTTATTATTCTGAAATAGTTAATTATTAATTAGTTGTTTGCTTGACCTTTCTCTGGATATTTTAATACTGGTGGCCACGTGAAACAATCTGATCTGAGATGAGACTTTACTTTATTATTTTATTATTATTCCATAACACTGGTGACATAATGACATTTGCGTGATCATCAGCAGGCAGAGGAGGCGTTAATAATACTGCTACTGAGAGGCGCTGCAGCACCAGAGAGGCTGTTTACCTGGATGTTGGATGAATCCACATGTTGATCTGCTCATTGAACTCAAAGCTGTAACCAGGGACTGTTTAAGATGATGAGAATCTTCTGCACAGGTCAGATGTGACTCTTTACTCTCGCAGGTTAGCTGCAGCAGCACAGCCCGGCTGGGTGGTGAATGGTTCTCGTGGCTGTGACTCAGGAGAGAAGCTGCCCTCCTCTCCTCCTCACATCTGTGCCTCAGTTTCTCCCTTGAGAAAGACTCCCTGTGTCACAGCAGCTGCGAAACATGTTTTCTTTCTACTAATAAACTTGGACCCTACGTGAAAAATGCTGCGGGTCATTGTGGAGTGCGCCAGTGGGATCCCCAAAAAGAAACTTGGAAACCCAGATCCTGCAGTAGCTGCTGTTAACTTCAGAGGTGAGAGATCAAATTGAGTCCAAAAAAATGTAGTTACTCCTCGGTAAACTGCTGTGTGCTCTGACTTCTCTCAATTACTAATTACTCACGATTTCAGTTGCTATCAAACTTTCATATTTGTCTGTCAATCCTTCAGGATCCGGGCATGCCTTTAAATATAGCAGCAGCTTATGCAACATTCTTTATATGGCAGTGATTCATTTACTAAAGATGGCACCCTTAAAAGGTCACAACAATCTTCTATACAGAGAGCTGTGGCTTTATATATCGATTTGTAATAACTTTTATAGATTTGATTCCTTTGTGCACATTACCCTTTGTTCCCTCTCAATATGGCTAATGCCAGTAAAATATATTCTTTCCGTTTTGGTTACAGGTGAAAAGAAGAAAACCAAAGCGATTGATGGATCTGTGCTGCTGCTGAAAGTGGTACTAACCCCGCAACTCTGTGGAGTCAAAGTAGAACATGTCCTATTCCAAATATCCAGGCACCTGTAAACATGTTGATTCTCTTGTTCTTTACCTACCTGCTCACTACCTGCCCAAAGATGCAGAGAATATTTATTTTATCATTTTCTATTAACTCTGCAGTGGCAATGATCGCTGCCGCCCAGGGAGATGTCATCATAGACATTGAGGAGAGACCCATCATGACGGCTGAGGTAAAGGAACATGTCATCACTAAATTCATTTGCAAACTTTTTACATGTATTGTTTTTTATTAATAAGAATCTTTGTTTGCTTCACTCTCTGCAGCTCAAAGCAGAAAAGGTAAGAATCTCTTCTGCCACAAAAAGCCTACTGATCGATATCAACTATAAAAATACTCAGTTCATCATGATTCATCTCCGATGTGCAGGAGGAGGCAGTAGACTGGTGGAGTAAGTTCTTTGCCTCTATCAGAGAGGAGAAAAAGTGCAGGCCCTACTTGAAAAGACAATACGACACATTGCAGGTGAGAATGTGTCCTCGCATATTGTGAGAACACAAGAACTGATTTAATCTAAGCTTAATTTTGTGCTTGGTATTTGTGCTGGGCGAAGCAGACAGGGACATGACCAGGTAGTCCTTGTTCTCATTCTTTTTGGAGTTTGCAGCGGTATATATCCAAAACAAAAATATTTACTCTCATGCCGAGAAGTCATCAGGAAGATACCGGAGGGAGTTATTTGGAAAACCAAAGGTTGGAGTTCTGTAAAATCTTCTTGTGAAAATATGGTTAAACTGAGTTAATAATAGCAAATAATTATTTTGTTTTAGGTGCCACACATAACACCTGAGTCCAATATATCTCATTTGTAACTTAATATATGTAATATGTCAGTATCGCTGTGTTGTGTGATTATCAGTTATACAAACGTGAAATAGAGATTGAAATAGACATTGATTTCTGCAGCACTTTCAAACTTCAGCGAGGAAAGACTTGAAGATGATGAAGGTCGTGGGATAGTTCAAGGTAACAAAGCATCACTGTCACTCAGCCAGTTCTTATACCTGAACTTTTGTAAGGTGAACAGTCACAGCTTTTACTGTTGCATAGCTTTTGTCTGCCCTCTGGTGGATAATGCATACATTTCAGTTGAAATCAGCAAATTAGCGTAGGATTTAGTCCTTGCTTTAGGGAATGACACATCTGCAACTATGCTATATATACTAGTGCTAGTAGTAGTAAAAATATTTGTCTCTACATTAGTAAGATTTGTATCAGTTAAAGCAGCTTTTCTTCTTTGAGTGAATAATAAAGTCGCATTGTAGTGTGTCCATGTAAGCAGTAGGTGTATTTATAGGGGGATGAGGGGGACGCCATGTAAAGAGCCTGAACCTGGAGAGAGCCCTCTGCTGGTTGTGTTGAGCACATCATATGTTTGTACCAGCTGGGGTTAAACCAAGCGTTGTCTCCTCCTCCTCATCCTCCTCCTTCTTCCTCTTCTGTGATGGAAGTTTAGTGGGGAAGAGCGAAAGGTTAAGGGAAGTGGTTTCATACTTCTTTGTATTTCTTACTGTGTTTATTGTATGATCATTGTGTGTAGTATTTGTGCAGTGTTTATGTATTGTTAGTGTAACCCTGGGGAGAGCCACTCTCTGCTTTAAACTTTGAGCAGAATAATTATGTGTGCCTAGTGGTATATATACAGTAAACTGCAATGCGTTGCACACATATTATTATTTTAATTCTAGTGTTTGTGTGTAGGTATATGGAATTATTTATCATTCATTCATTCACATTGATTTAAATAATAAAGATGTTTTTGACAATGTGTCATAAATAAAGTTATTTGAAAGTGAAACAAAAATCTTCTTCTTCTGGTTTTCCCTCCATCTCTCTCTGTCGTCCAATCACCTGTGACCCTATCTGCCCCTCCCCCCTCACACTGATTCATGGAGGACAGATAAAGGAGTTCAGACCATTTTACATGTTAGTTTATTAACAGGATGAACAGATCACCAGTGAACCTTCTGCGTGTGGATCAAGAAACTATTTAATGTTGGTCTGGACCAGGGAGCAGATCAAGGTTTTTTTTAAATCACTTTCGAATTCTCTGAAGATACAAAACAATCTGACTAACTGATATTTATGAGTGTGTGTGTGTGTGTGTGTGTGTGTGTGTGTGTGTGATATTGAATTTAACTGTGGTCTCATAAGGAGACTGTTGGACCAGAGAGGGGAGAGAGTGATATTATAGTTCAGATTTAGATTTGACATAAAAAGATACAATTATTTTATGCATTTGGTTTTTCACACAGTTACACCTTGTAAACAAGATTTAATCTAACATCCGTCACAGTTTTATTCACTTTAAATATTTTCCTGGACAAAGGTCACTGTGAGCTTGTGAATGCAATATCTCATAAATCTCATACATATTCACTTGGACTCACTGATTAACAGATCGTTGGTCAAAGGTCATGGTGGCCTCAACCACTGATTCTCAAGGCTGCTTGAGGCAATGTCTTCAACTTTTGATTAATTTTCACTTGGACGAAGATTTTGAAGTGATGAAGTTTCGGTGGTTAAAGGTCAAAGGTCCCAGTGTCATATGAATCTGAACAGCATATAAATATGTTCACAGAAACTGTGCTGTTTGACGGAGGCATACGACCACAGTGCAGTAATTCTAGTTTTTTTGTCCTTCAAAGTCAAAATTGAATTTGTTTAATTTTTTTGTTTTATCTCAGGTTCGTCCTTATATAAAGTCTATCATTTGTTTCTGAGGGTTTCTGTCTCACAATCCTGTTTTCTTACCTTTCATAAAGTCCTGTTGGGAGAAAAGTGAAGAGCACAGATGTAAAATATCATCATCGAACAATATTTGAACACACGTCTGTTTGTTTGGCACTAAAAATATAAATTGCTGCATTGAAAACAGTGTCAGTCATTTATGAAACCAAACTATGATGAAACTAATTAAATTTAAGAAACTTCAAATACGTTGGATAGAAAAAAAAAATGAGGCACGTCATAGTTCAGACTTAGATTTGATATTCAAAGACACAATTATTTTATGCATTGTGTTTAATAAAATCAGTGTCATTCAATAAATGTTGAACCCTAAACAGGAACAATTTTACCAAATGTCGCATAAAAGCAAATATAAGAGAAAAGTCCCAAAAATGTATCTGAATGTTTTTCTCCTCTCCTCTGGTGTTAATCATCTCATGATGTAATGACCTTTTTGTATAATCAATATTTGAATGACCTTAAACAGCTACATCAATAAAATACCTAATGACTGTTTCAACAGATAACTGACTCCTTCACTCAGCTCGTCCTGAGAAACACAAGCAAAATGATTAGGTTCTGTGTTTTATTTATTTTTAATAATAAAACTTTCTTCTATCTTTTCTTCTATGTTATTGGTTTGATTTGCTTCACCAACCTTCTGCTGCTGGTAGATGTCGGTCAGAGAAGCTGTAATTAAACCTCTGCTTAAAAAGCCCACTCTTGATCCAGAGGTTTTAGCTAATTATAGACCCACATCAAACCTGCCCTTCATTTCAAAAATCCTAGAAAAAGCTGTTGCTAACCAGCTCTGTGATTACTTAGATAGTAATGGTCTGTTCGAAAACTTTCAGTCAGGATTTAGAATCCAGAACAGATACAGCACTATTAAAAGTTACCAAGGACCTTTTTATGGCATCAGATAATGGACTTTTCTCTAGACTCGTCCTGTTAGATCTTAGTGCAGCATTTCACACCATGGATCATAAGATTGTGCTAGAGACTGGAACAACATGTAGGGATTAAAGGAACGGCACAAGTTTGGTTTAAGGGTCCAGTGGGTAAGATTTAGGTGAAAGGGATCTTTTGGCAGAAATATTATTTCAGTCAGACAACTCACGTTTGAATGTTTATTCAACAGTAGAACAGGTTTAGTGTTTGGTGTCTAGGCTCCGACTTAATCACTCCCCCATATGATACACAGGAATGATGGGAGTGATGAGCTAATACTGTAACCCCCCAAAACTGCGCAAATTCGGAGCCTGACGGTTGGATCGGTATCTGCTATGTGTGTGCCATTCACCGCCGCGGTGTGGCCATTCTCCGTTGGCGCATTGGCCTGCGGGAGAATATACTACCTAGTGAAAACTGTTATGTGCGCCATTCGCAGCCGTGGCGTGGCCATTCTCCGTTGACGCATTGGCCTGCGGGAGAATATACTACCTAGTGAAAACTGTTATGTGCGCCATTCACCGCCGCCGTGTGGCTATTCTCCGTTGGCGCATTGGCCTGCGGGAGAATATACTACCTAGTGAAAACTGTTATGTGCGCCATTCACCGCCGCGGCGTGGCCATTCTCCGTTGGCGCATTGGCCTGCGGGAGAATATACTACTTAGTGACACTGCATAAGGTTAGAGGGGAATGTACTACCATGTGAATGTGGATCCTCGGAAGCATGTAACAGTGAATAACCAGCGGATCGAATGCTCTAAACCCAGCAACCACCAGATTTGCAATGAATAGAATTTTACATCAGAACAGATATACACTTTATTCAGGCTCAAGGGGGCAGGAACTCATGATCTTTTGGGCATGCAGAATGTCCTCCTTATGGAACCTGACATAGTGTTGGTATGCAGAGGATGACCAGCGGCCCAGGGATTTAAGAGTGGCGGCAGGCAGATGTAGAGCTGCAGTCGTCGCTGCACCAATTCTTAATGAGTGAGGAGAGTAATGTTCGGGTGGTAGGCCACAGCTCCGGACCAGATCATGAAGCATAGTAGAAAACCAGGATCTCATCATGGGTTTGCGGCCATCGATGGTGAAGAGAGGTGCCAATCGATGGATTTGGAAGCGGTGATGCAGAAATTTTGTCATGGAAGAGAAGGGGCAGAAAGAAGTATTCTTTTTTGCAATGTAAATTAGAGTGCCTTGACTAAATCTATCCATTTTGGAGTGTTTTAAATACACTGAGTACATGTGCTCTTCTAGTGTTACATCAGAAAGAGTGAGGTCATGCTGGGGATCAAAGGCAAGAGACCTTGTAGTGTATTCACCACACCTTAGAAACCCAAAGAAAGCCATCAATAGGACAGTTTCCAGCATCGAATCGAAGTATGGTGAAAAACAACCCTGTCTTAACCTTAATACCAATTTGTGCACCAGTGCAATAGTGAGGGGAAGTCTTTGGTCTTTGCCTGGAGGACGTGCCTTTTTAAGGCCATTGAGGATCAGCTGGATGGAGGGATTCGTGAGGAGACTTTGGGAGGCTGGATCTTGACATCTCATTTGAAACTGAATGCCTGCTAGCATAGCTTTAATACTTTGTGCTTTAAGATTGCGGGATTCAAATGAGTACACGATGAAAGCACAAACTACTGAAATTTTTGTTGGTAGAGGACTGATGAGGAGGCTGGCGCAAAAGGAAGAGTAGAAAAACCAAGCTGAGTCATATGTTTTAATAGTGCTTTTGGCTAAACCAAGTCTCATGTATTTCGAGGCAGTGTGCAGCAGATCCTGCAGGGGCTTGGACGTGTTCAAATGATGATCATCTGATTGAACGGAGGGCATGGAATGCTGGAGGGCCTGGGGACAAATTGCTTTGAATTCCTGAAATTTGAAACGAGAAAGAGCGTCAGCTACACGATTTTGGTGCCCAGGAATATAGCTAGCTCGAAGAATGAAGTTATTGAGAACGCTCAACCAGGTTAAACGTCGCATGAGATTATTTATTATCGATGTTTTTGAGCGGCCCTTATTGATGATTTCTACCGTTGCTGCATTGTCACAGAACACGGTAATTTGTTTCCTAGCCCAACTTTTTCCCCACAGAGTGCAAGCCACGACGATGGGATAGAGCTCATAAAGGGCTGTGGATTTGGATTCGTCATTGAGGCAATGGATTTCAGTTGGCCAGACATCTGCGAACCATTCGTTATTATAAAATCCCCCAAAACCAACAGAAGGGGCGGCATCGGTAAAGAACTGGATGGAATCTGAAGATTCCACAAAGTCATTATAAAAGAATGAAATACCATTCCATTCTTCGCATAACAAGGACCAGAAGCGCAGATCTGCTTGACAACCTTCATCTAGAACCACCAGATCATTTAGATTTTGGACGGAATAAGCCAATTCTATTAAGCGGGATATGAACGAGCGACCATGTGGAATTATGCGCATCGTGAAATTGAGGTGGCCTAACAGAGATAAAAGATCTCTTTTAGTGATAATGGCATTAGTCGACCGGAATTTAATAGCTGCTCTGATGCGAGACAATTTTTCTTGTGGCAGAGATGCCTGCATGAGTAAGCTGTCAAGGGTTATACCGAGAAAATCCAGGCGGGTGGACGGGCCTATTGTTTTCTCTTCTGAGAGAGGAACACCTAACTCGCTGAAAAGGTTCCTAATTGCAGAGATGTTGCGAGCTGGTGGTGATGAAGGAAAGTCTATGACTAGGAAATCGTCCAAAAGATGTAGGACGAACGGGAGTTTGTACGAGTTGTAAAGAATCCAGCATAGTGCTTCTGAGAGAGTGTTAAAAATGGAGGGGCTACTGCGGCAACCGAATGTCAATTTGACGGAATAATAAAACTTTGAATTTCATTTAATACAAAAAAGGTGCCATTGAGAGGGGTGAAGTGGAAGGACTTTGAAGGCATCGGTAATGTCTGCCTTTCCTAGCCATGCACCGACACCTGCTAACTTAATCATCTGTATTGCGTTGTCGATGGAAGCGTAGAATAAAGAAAAGGGTTCTTTGGGAATTAGGCTGTTTATACTGGGAATTGTAGAATTGTGAGGAGCTGAGAGGTCGATGATGAGACGTTTTTTATTTGAATATTTCCTGGTGGCGACCCCTATGGGGCTTACTCTGAAGATGGGAAAGGGGAGTTTTGACAGTGGACCTATCATATATCCTTTTTTAATCTCTTTTAATAGGAGTTCTTCTACCACTTCTGGCTCTTTGCATGCAGATTGCAAGTTTTTACAGACATGGGTCACTTTGGGGAGCCAGCATAAACCTGCTAAAAATCCTTGGACCAAGCCGGTGATTAGGTAATTAACAAATCCTCTACTCGGGTGTTTTGACAGAGCCTTAGAGAGAGCAGGGACGTTCACAGGAGTTGATGGATGCTTCATTTTTATTTCCCCGATTTTGCAGGACGGAGCCTCCTGGGACACACAGAACGTGGGTGACTGTCTGCACACCGACTACATATATGCATGAATTTACAGTTTGGATATGTACAAACATTCTCATTGAAGTTATTGCAAGTTGCTAAATTTAAGCCTGAGAATTGTACCTGTCACTGTGAAGGATGGATAAATGAAGTGGATGCTGGATGTTTGGCCTGAGGCTGAGATCTTGAGGAAGACAATTCTTGTATCGCAGTTCTTGGACAGAGTGAGGTGGTGTGGGAGGAAGCACCGCAGATGGAGCAGGCTAGGATTTTCTGGCCGGTAAAATGACGGCTGATTAGGGCCAGATCGACTAGAGAAGTTAAAGATCTAAACACAGAATCTAAATCACTGCTTTTATTGACTGGAGTCTATTTGAGTTTACACAACTAAGCTGTGGATCCATGACAATAAATCGAAACTCCAAAATAGAAAGGCTGAGTGAATGTGGTCTGGACTCTGTGGAGGAGAGTCATGGTGCCAGAGACGCTGTAGAAGGACAGAACACCTGCACTGTGATGCAGGTACACTCCTACTCTGGAGGACTCAGGACCTGACACTGGTGTGTTGATGCTGTTGTAATAAAAGTTATGACTGTTTCCACCACCACATAGCATCCAAGATTTATCATTGGATCCAAATACATTCAAATGAGTTCCCTGCTCTGCTGATATTCTTGTATGTGACTGCTACATAAAGTCCTCCGCCTCCCCTCTCCACCTCTCAGTAACAACGTCCATTCAGACTCTCTCTACTCAGAACCTGATGCCAATCACTTAATCTGTCTGAGTGATTAGAATAAGACTGGTCTTGTCTCACATATATAACTTTTCTGTATCCCTCAGATAATAGCAGACGTTTGTTTGCTGTGTTTGGATCCGTTGAGATTTCCTGTGAATATTTAAAAAAGTCAGCTCTGGTCTTGGCCCCTGGTTGTGGCAGTTAAACATGTATTTGAGACACAATCTTTAAAATCTTTGTCTGTGTCTCACTCAGAATGTCCTGTAGTCGACCTCTGAACTGTGAGACATCTGTTCTCACGTCCTCAAAGTTCCTCAGAGGACGGATACTGATGCTGGATGAGTGTGTCGATTCACTGAGTGGTGACAGTGAGGGGTCGTGGTGTAGAATCTGGTTGTGATCCTCCGTGTGTGAGAGCTGCTTCAGTTTATCGTCTTTCCTCTTCAGCTCAGTGATCTCCTTCTCCAGTCTCTCCTGAAGCCTCACTTCAGTTTCCTGCTGGGATCTGATCTGCTGCTTCACATTAGAGATTCTTTTCTCCACCACAGATCTTCTCAGTGATGTTCTCCCTGTCCTGGAGTCTCTGCTGGATTTTTTTTCTCCTCAGCCTGAGCTCTCTCTGCCTCTCAGTCCTTTCTGCTGCAGCTTTATGTTCATCCCCAGAGCAGAGACGGCAGAACATCTTGATCACCTCATTGTGACGAGAGCAGATGTTCTCCTGGAGCTTCTCGGTGGGCTCCACCAGCTTGTGCTTCTTGAATGGAGGTGATTGAAAATGAGGCTGGAGGTGTTTTTCACAATAACAGGCCAAACAAACCAAACAGGACTTGAGAGCTTTCAGTTTTCTCCCAGTGCAGACATCACAGGCCACTTCTTCAGGTCCAGCATAGTAGTGATCAGCAGGAGGACCTTGGAGTCCAGTTTTCTTCAGCTCCTCCAGTGAATCAGCTAATATGGAGCTTTTCCCCAGGACAGGCCTCAGTGTGAGGGTCTGTCTACACTGAGGGCAGCTGTAGATTCCTCTCTCATCCTCATTGTCCCAGTGGGTTTTAATGCAGCTCATACAGTAGCTGTGTCCACAGCCAATAGTCACCGGACCATTCAGTAGATCCAGACAGATCGAACAGCAGAATCTTGCGCTGTCCAGTTGATTTTCTTGCTGCTCCATTTCACCTGGTGCCAGTGACTGTGGAATAGTTTCACTTCCTCTGAACAGAAATAGTTTCACTTCCTCTGAACAGAAATGGATTTTACCACGTTTTAACACTATTGAAAAGAGCAAGAGTATGGTCTTACCTCTTCTTAGCAGTGTTGTCACACAATTTAAAGGCAGCTGCCTTTGAAGCCACACTGTTTAGATGTTTATTTGTATAGCCCATATTCACAAATCACAATTTGTCTCATAGAGTTTAACAAGGTGTGACATCCTCTGTTCTTAACCCTCAACAAGTCAGGAAAAACTAAAAAAAACAACCTTTTAACAGGGTAAAAAGAAGGTAGAAACCTCAGAGAGACACATGTGAGGATCACTCTCCCAGGACGGACAGACATGCAATAGATGCCACGTGTAACAGAGAACAGAAAGATCAGAAAGATATGAGAATTTACAACATTTATTAGAATAAACAGTTTGTAGCATAACTGAAGGTCAATGAATTAATGGATTATTGTCAGTAATGGTTGAGTATCTGAGGAGACATATTGTACATCAAGCAGTCTTGTTGTAATCATAGTCCACGGTTAGCAGCCACCACGATCACATGCCACCATATTCCACAATCCATCGTCATGATCCTCTGCTGCCATCAGGATCCACTTCAGCTGCCAACACGACCATGGTCCACTACCACTATCCACGATCAGATGCCAACACGATTAATTAGCTCTCAGCAGCCTTTGGGAAAGGAGCTAACTTTGAATCTTTCAACTGACGAAGCACAAACTGGAAGATTAGAATGGGATTCATTTGAGTTGTTTTGCTTACAAACACATAAAATTAAGTTCAGTACAACCACTTTAATTGTATTATATGCAGGACAGATGCTAATTAAAGGTGAATCAAATTTCAATGAAATCATGAGTAATTATTGTTCCACAAGCAAAGTGATGTTGACATTTTACTGAACTCACTGTTTGATTTGCAATATTTCGTCTGTTCATACATTTTATTTTCTATGGCACATTTAATTATGTTGTGTGTTACTCTCGGTTGCAATGTTTTGGATTTCACAAACACTTTAAAAACAATGTCCATCCTGAGATTATAAAATGTGTAAAGAAATATGGTAGATAATTATCTTAATGTTTTTAATGTATCAGTGTTAATTCAGGCTGATGAAATGTTTGATGTATTGGTTAAACTAACCTAAAGTTAAACCTGGCCTAAACTAAACCTGATCTTTTGTGTCAAAGTCAAAACTCAGATTTTAAACTCAAAGTGATATAAATGTGTTTAAATTTGTGTCGAACTAAATCAATTTTTGACGTGAATCCAGGAACTTTAAGCTCATAAACAAACATATACACAGAATGTGGTTATACACACACGGAGATATACCGAGGGACAAAGGTGGAAAACAATAAAGGCAAATTTAAATACACTATATGTGATTCTATGTGATTATATGTGATGAGTGTTTATATATTCTGCTTGTGTTGTGTCATTTCAATAAACATATTCTTCATGTGAATAAAAACAATTGGGGCAAGAAGGTTCCTGGTTTGAATCCGGTTCAGATGGGGTCTTCCTGTGTGGAGTTTGCACGTTCTCCCCGTGTTTTAAACAGGTGCTCCGGCTTCATCTCACAAACACATGCAGATTAGGGGTTGTGTAAATTGGAGACTACACACAAGCTGCTTCTGCTTCAGCCTCTGTGGATCATCAGGACACAGCTCAGCCTCCGTCCACACACACTGTCCTCTTCACACTCCCCTTCACAAAGATCACCAGCTCCATCTGTTGAGAGAAGAAGACATCATCGTTTACAGAGACTCACTTCATCAGCTGTGAGTCAGTGATGCAGCACATCCAGTAGAAAGAGCAGCAGGGACTTCAGTCCTGTTCAGAGGTGGAGCAGCTTCCTCTCTGCTTCATGTTCACGTGTTGGAATGAACACGCAAAGAGTTAAGTGTGTTTCCTCTGCATGTCAAAGTGCAGAGTGGACACCTGAGAGGTGGATTTACTGCTGTTACAGGTGAAGCCATGTTTCACTGTGTGTTGATGCACATCTGCTTCTGACAAACTGTGAACAGATGAGACAGATGGACCTCAGCAGAGGTTCTGGTCTGTATGAAGAGCTCTTGATTACCATGGTGATGATGAGAGCCACTGATGTGCAGGCTTCAGTCACACTGATCTCAGAGCTGTGACAAAGATCCAACTAATCAGTGTGATGGAAGTTTTCTGGAAGTTGGTGAAAGGAGAACTCAGGCAGCAGCTGATGTCTCATGCAGGAGAATTTAATGTAGACTTGATGCATCAAGGAGACCAGAAGGTGAAACAATATACAAACGCTAACAGAGTATCATGATCAATTGTCACCCATGAGTCTGAAGATGTCTCCCACAGCATCCCAGTATATCTCCCTCACCTTGCGTCACCCATCCCAACAGCACATCCACAAAAGCATGCATACCTAACCTTTACATCTAGCCACTGATGTCATATGCAAAAGAATAGGTGCTTCTCTGTCTGGGCATCTGAATTAGATATGAAAGTCCATGAGCGTAGATCCTACAATGTACTGCTAGTTGGCCCTTGATCTCTAACCTGACCTTGGGTACTGCTTAGAGAGAAGGGAGTATCTGTGGAATGAGTCGAGCTGTTCTCTTCATGGTGAACAGATTTACTGTATGAGGATGGTCAACAATTCCTTAACAAACAGTTCTTCACTGATGAAGTGAGAGAACAAACTGTCTCAGATCAGATGAAGACGACAACGTCTCTGTTCATCGTGTGAGGCTGTCAGCTGTGGTCCAGCTTAATTTCCTGTTCACATGAACACAACAACAACTGTCATCTTCACATCAGTTCAATCAAATGATCACAAGCAGCTTCTGGCTCGTCTGATTGGCCGACTGTTCTCTCTCTGTGTTTCGGTCCAATCCTGACGTCTGTCATCATTCTCCTCTCACAGCTTCGCTGAGGAAACACTGAGGCCTGAACTACGAAGTGTTGAGATATCTATGTTTTACCTGTATCCTATGAATAATATCAGCTGTATAGTCCATATAATCAATAGTGCATAATACAAAGTATAAACTGTCACTGTAGCCTGTGTAACTGAAACAACATGTTTATGACAGTTGGTTCCTCAAACAAACTGTGAGACAGAGAGGTGGAAACAGGAACTTGATACCCAGACAGTACTTTGAATAAGCTTATGCTACAACTGTTAGTTTCTTAGAATGATGTCTAGACTGTTGACTCAGAACGGGCAGGGTCACAACCTCAGAGAGAGCGACAAAACAGGAACCAGGCATAGCAACTGACTGGTAACCAAGCACATGAACACGTGGCAATCTGATAGTAAAATACGGTTTGAAGTAAAGAATCTGCACCGCTGTACATTGAGGAAGCAGCATATATTAGACCAATAACTGAGTCTCCTAAAGAAGGACCTCCTCTGTGCCGCACCCTGGGTCTTATTATATATACTGTGGACTTCGGAAGAAACGGGGCTTCTTCTCGACATGATCCAGAGAACCTGGTGACGTGTCCGGCAGAACCCCAGAGACTCTCTGTAAGTATTGTTCTTATACAATAAACTTGATACTGTGAAACTTTTGAACATGGAACTTGTCTAAATCATTGCCTTTCCCACTTGAACCTCGAATCCACGAACACGACGCTGTCCGGTCCGGACGGGACCGGACTCGACAGAAGCCACTTCAACATATCCAGGAGATCTTTCTGAGATCCAGCTCAACTTAACCTAACAAACACAGTCAGGCTAAGTGATCACATGATGCTGGTTATCAACTCGTTAAGTTAACTCAGGTTTTCCTCAACAAGATCTGAGCATGTCCACATAAAAGGGGCAGAGTTAACTGTGTATGACCAATCACAGACATGGACAGTTTGACTGACAGCAGAGCCTCATATTTCACAACGAGGATGAAACTGTTCTATAATAAAAAACAGGGGAGAACAAACACATGATCCAGAATAAAAGAAACTCAGTCACAGCTGCTTAATGCAGGAAGAACAGCTGGTAAAATCTCTGTGATTGTGTGTAAGTTACAGCACCCCTTGGTGGCATTTGGTAGAAAATATATTGCATGACCACGATATAATAACGTGTGTGAACGAGATAATAACTCAGTGCCACGAGATCTGAATCTGTTGTTTACTAACAAGGCGAGTGGAGTGAAGAAGCTTCTTGATGAGAAACGTCTGAATCCCAGGATGTGGGTCTGAGGACACACACTGACTCACTGACTCTGAGGATACACACTGACTCACTGACATTGAGGACACACACTAACTCACTGACTCTGAGGACACACACTGTCTCACTGACTCTGAGGATACACACTGACTCACTGACTCTGAGGACACACACTGTCTCACTGACTCTGAGGACACACACTGACTCTGAGGACACACACTGACTCACTGAATCTGAGGACACACACTGACTCTGAGGACACACACTGACTCTTAGGACACACACTGACTCTGAGGACACACACTGTCTCATTGACTCTGAGGACACACACTGACTCACTGACTGAGGATACACACTGACTCTGAGGACACACACTGTGGTGGAAACCTCTGACATCACTACTCAATAAAAAATACATGGACCTATTTTCAGGAAGCTGACTGAGTGCATTTGGTGTTTTGGTTACAGGATGAGTCTGGAGATTGAGATGTACTGGGTGAGTGAGAGATCAACTTAAAGGGGACATAGCATACCCATTTTACCACAAGTTGATATGGTTCCTTGGGGTCTTAATGAAATGTCTGTAACATACTTTGGTCAAAATACCACAAGGATCATTTAAAACAGCACCCTTTTTACCCTGTATAAAACAGCCCTCCACAGAGTGACCTGTTTTGAGTGCCTGTTCCTTTAAATGCTAATGAGCCAGCTCCCCCCCCCCCCCCCCCCCCCCCCCCCCCCCCCCATGATTTTAAACAATATAAATTACATATTTTATATGATATAAATTATCAAATATGCATCCCATACTTTGTATTCCCCTTCTGTTGTCCTGGAGTTTTTATTTTCCCAATCACATAATTAAATGTCCCCCTCTGCCCATCCACTACAAGCACACAAGCAGACAGACAGAGAGAGAAAGAGAGGGGTGGGGGGGGCTATGAAGACCATCATTTACCCCCGAACCCCGACATTCAACGGGTACAACAACAAGCGGAGAAAGCAGAATCGCGGGCTGACCTTATATATACAGTCTATGGGGCTGACCAGCGCGGAGAAATGCACGTCCAGTGTGAACAGCCAGGCGGCTGCGCGCTTGAGAACGGCACTGCGCTGCCTCGCAGCGGCGCTTCCGCGTCCGGTGTAAACCCGGCGTAACGAGTGGGGGGGCTCTGTGTGTTTGGGGGGGGGGCCAAGGCCATGTAGGGAGACTTCCAGTGCCTTGTTACGACACAAAACCCAGGAAGCTCAATCGAGTCACTCAAGCATGACGTTTCTGACTTAGAGGAACCATAACAAAACGCGCGAGTGTTTTTTTCCCAGAGTTTTTGGGTTGGTAGACATGCCAGATACCCACATTAACGTGTAGAAGCACTAACAAAGTGGAATTTGCATGCTATGTCCCCTTTAACCAACCAGACGTTGATTTAAAAGTCCCTTATCCTTCCCTTTAAGGAGAGTGTGCACCACACATCAGTGTAGAGTCACTGTGGTCAGTGGGCGGAGCTTTTATACGGGTTGATCTCCAACTTAACCTGGAGCAGGTTAGCCATTCATCATAAGTTACCATGGTGATTAACCCCGTTAAGAAGTGGACAAGCTTCGTAGGACTGAAGAAACTAAACCTGAAGTTAACCTGATAACCACAAATCCTGCTTGGTAGCACAGACCCTGGATCTGTACTGTGATACTGACTGTGTTTAGTGAAATACTGATGAAAGCAGCGTGGACTGACTCCAACCATCTACTGACCTCACAGTCTCCAGTCGACAGCCTGAACTCTGCTTTAGATCAAGCAGCTCCTTCACTCCTGAGTCCTGCAGGTTGTTGTTAGTCAGACCCAGTTCTCTCAGATGAGAGGGGTTTGACCTCAGAGCTGAAGCCAGAGAAGAACAGCTGATCTCTGACAGACTGCAGCCCTTCAACCTGAATAAAGAATAAAACTTAACTGTAAATTAAACTGAGTTCATGTTTCAAAATAACAAACAAATATTCATGACACACAGACTCATAACATGGAAGATAAATATGAAATCAGACATGTTGGACTAAAAACGAGTCCTGATTCAGTAAAAATAGATTATTTGGACCCGGTCTCTGTCCTGCAGATCAGTTTAGGAAATCCAGAACTAAACTCAGATGTGTTTTAACAAGTAGCTGAATATTTAAAATGTCACAAATTAATTAATGAATGGATTCATGTTATGTATGAAGAGGAATTATGTTAAACTAGGGCTACATTGTAGCACTGACGGGCCCGAGCACACGCATTTCGAAGCCTGTTGCGGTCGGTGGAGAGAGCGATCAATGACGAAGCGCACGTCTCCGCGTTGCATGTGTTTTGCGCACTGCAGCAAGGATAAACGCTTCACTTCCTGCGTCCGTCACGCGATGTCGATCCTTGCCTGCTAATTGCTCATTACGGTCCACGCTATCAATTGCACATCACACTGTGAACATTTTATGTAAATCGAGTGATAGTTGTAAAACAAAGCTTACTTCCTGTTGCCAGTAGGTGGCGCCATCACTATTATTACCTACAGACTAATATATCTGTTCAAGTAGGGGCTCTGATGTAGCGTGAGCAATTTTGTGTCATTTGGACAATGTTACCACAACTTAATTATCACACTGATCAGTAGGTGGCGCTATGACCCTGCACTAATATTAATATATGGAGCTGTTCAGGTCAGGATTGTGATTATAGGTCAGCATTTGGGGGCCGGTTGGATAATGCAGAGTGGATTCACAAAGTACTTCCTGTTTCATGGCGAATCAGTAGGTGGCGCTATGACACTGAGGAAATATTGACACAGAGCTGTTCAGGCTTGGTCTCTGATCATGAGACAGAAGTTTGGCAGTGATAGGACAATGCACAGTGGAGTTATGACAACATCGTCTCCTTTGGCGAAGGATGAACCTTCGCCGCACCTCAATGTTTACACGGTTTGAGGAAATGTTACAATTCTGACCATGGTCCAATGACTTGACTGAGCTCTTTTGAGCTGTTTATTGTAAAGCAGCCAGGAGCAGTGCATCAAAGTATAAAACATGTCACTTCCTGAAGCCAGCAGGTGGCGCTGTGATTTTAAGTCATGATTTCTGTGTAGATGTCATCAGGCCGGGACTCTTGTCTTACATGTCTAGTTTGGACTCGATTGGACCATGTATGTCCGAGAAACAGAACCTCGTGTTTTGACGGCGTGTAATCAAACTTTGACGCCACGCCACGGTCACACATCGATCTTTGAGTTAGTTTTTATCTCCATCTTGTTGTGATGACACTCATCTCAATTTGAAGTTGATCTGATGAAAGCCCTGGGACAAGTACGTCAAAGTAAAAATGTGGAATATGGCCAAAATGGCCACTAAATGCAAAATGGCGGACTTCCTGTTTGGTCTAGCAAATCTATCCAAGAGACTTATTTGTTTGTTATGAAACGACACATGTCCCTATCGATTTTTTAACATGTCGGCCAATCGTAGTGACAGGGCTGCACTTTAGGGGGCGCTAGTCAGTTATTTTGCCACGCCCATTCCTTAAAACCATATGAATATTTTCAGGGGGGGGGGGTGTTGATACACAAATGTAGTTTGAGGGAGACTGAAGCATGAACACTGAAGTTACAGCAATTTCGTGTGTCGCGGCGAGTTGTTTAAATTGAACGCCACGCCACTATTATGGTGTTTGACGAAAAGTCACAGTAATCTTATGCCTACATTATCAATGTCTTGAGACCCTTTTGACACAGGTTTGACATGGTTGCGGTCAGTGGATGAGGAGGAATACTTCCAAGTGTAAGACATGCAAAAAACAAGACACTTCCTGTTGCCACCAGGGGGCGCTGTGATTTTAAGTCATGATTTCTGTGTAGATGTCATCAGGCCGGGACTCTTGTCTTACATGTCTAGTTTGGACTTGATTGGACCAAATAAGAGATACAGAACCTCGTGTAATCAAACATCGATCTTTGAGTTAGTTTTTATCTCCATCTTGTTGTGATGACACTCATCTTAATTTGAAGTTGATCAGATGAAAGCCCTGGGACAAGTTCGTCAAAGTGAAAATGTGGAATATGGCCAAAATGGCCACTAAATGCAAAATGGCGGGCTTCCTGTTGCGTTTTTCATAATGCTCCTTGAGCCTTTTATGTATGACCCGGTCACGATACACCTGGCCTACGTTTTTTGTGAAGATCGGTCAAAGGGAAACCTAGGGGCTGCGTTCCAGGTGGCGCTGTTGAGCCATTTTGCCACGCCCATTTCAAATTACTCCAGAATACGTACATTTTCACCACTTTCTAATTTTCAGCAAAGTTTCATAACCTTTTGAGCATGTTAAATCCCTCAAAAAGCCAATTCATTTGGGTTAGAATAATAATGAATTTTCATATTGCTAGTATCTTTGTCTCTTTCTGCCCATTCCGTTGTCACTCTACTTGAAATGTTACACACTGTCTCGTTCTCCATTTACAAAGCAGAAGTTTTGTAGATTAGAATCCATTGTTTCACCTACATGTGCTGATCTATCCAAGGAGCGAGGGCCCTTTAATACTCCTCGCACCTTTAACTTTACATTGAAGTTCTTAAACCATCATCAGAAATACAACTTTTCATCACTGTGTTGGGATAGAGTCGTGATTGCCATTTTGTCTGTGATTCAAAGTTTGAAAATGGTCTGTTCATGTTTGTTTACACCCTCCATGTCTTTTCCTCATGTGTCTTTTTTTTTATGTGCCTTTTACCAAATAGAATAATCTTGTTGATAATTTGCAACAAGAATTTGATCAAGTGCCTTTCTGAAAAAGATCTAAAACTTATAAAATGTTATGTTTCCATGTAAATAAACGATGTATTTCATTGGCTCTTTTTGTGAATGTAAATCAACGAAATAACCAGTGTCTGCCTGTGGAATTACAGGATTTAATCTGAATTTGTTTGTTCTCTAAAGCTAATGTCCGATTTTTCCTCTTCACATTTGCAGTATGTTGTCCAACATCAGAGTTTAAAGGTTAACACTGCATCAAATGACAACATGAAGTCAGCTTAGAATCATGTTGAAAACTAAAGAATGTTAAAAGTTAAATTTGTTCAGTTTGATATCTTTTATTTCAGACTGTCAATTGTTGTATGGTCTACGGTTGTAAAATAATCAGATCATTTAAGTCAGATCAGTTTCACTTGAGTCATTTTGTGTCATGAATGGATTCATATAGAGACAACTAACTAACATTATTACGCTAGGGGTCAGGCACATCCTCACTGGTTGTAAAATAAGTATCTCCTAAGGTAGGTATACGTTGATACACAACCAGATAATGCCTTGCAGCAACACTAGAAACTAAGTGAACTGCTACCAATGCCTTGCCATCCAAAACATCGAATGCAGTTTAAAGGACAACATTTATCCGCGAGAGGGAACAGGGAAAGAGAGGGCCTCCTCCACTGGCCAGTAGTGGTCAGTTGGAGCAAGTCCGAGACTGGGAGATGCTGGTGAATGTGGGCCAGCGACTTACAGTCCCATCACATATTGTCACTACCACCCTAAGACCTGACCTGATAATCTGGTCTAATACCCTGTGCATCGTCTACTTTTTAGAATTGACAGTACCCTAGGTGGATAATGTTGATGAAGCAAATGAGAGGAAAAGGCTGTGGTATGCAGACCTTGCATTTGAGGCACAGCAATGTGGCTGGAAAGCAATAGCTTGCCCTGTGGAGGTTGGCTGCACCATTAGGTTGCACAAAGATCTGGAGATCCATCGACAAGCCCTGCGCCGGACCATAAAAGAAACATCACACACTGCAGAACGCTGCAGCCAATGGCTCTGGATCAGGAGGAAAGATCCCAACTGGGCCCCAAGATGCTAGGGACATGCACCCAGGTCTGATCAACCTGTGGTGGGCCTGCCTTAAAAGAGGATGTCTTGTGATTAAAAGACCTAAACACCTGATGACGCTAAGGTACACAACTGAAGATATGTCCCTAACATCCGCTGGTGGTCACTAACATCCACTAACATCAACTGGCAATAGGCATTAATTGCTGCAGTCAAACGTACAAGGAATATTCTCCATCTTGTCCTATGTTCTAAAATGGTACAGAGTTTAGTTTAAAAAGGCTAAAGAGATAATGATGTCTGATCTACTGAGCAGCCACATGGCTTTCATAGTACTGCCATAATACCCAGCAGCCAGTCAGATTTACCTTTATCCTCAGCGTACCCTCAAGTTCGGCCTGTATCATTGATCAGAAGGTCAAAACACTTGATGACGCTAAGGTGCACAACTGAAGTTATGTCCCTAACATCCGCTGGTGGCCCCTAACACCTGCTGACATCTAATGTTTTTTTTGTGGTAATTTGTGCAGAAGACCTTCAGACGTACAAGGGATATTCTACATCTTATCCTGTATATTAAATCATATAAACTCTTCTTGCTTTTTACATAAGTGAGATATAAAAAATATGTTGCAGTTGTAATATTTCCATCTTCCTGCAGAAATTTAACTCCAAAATTGAATTAGTTGAGATGTCAAATTTCCTTCAAAATTAAGACAAACACAATCAAGTAACACTGTATCGATTTACGGTGATAGTCAGCAGCAACTGTGTCTTATTCTGAAAATATCTGACAGTTAGATGCTTACTATCGCTATTTGATCACCAGCCATAATGAGGTCACTCTACTCTGCCTTATACAGCTTGTTGGTGCTAAGTTCAGGTGAAGGTGCTGATGGCTGATGAATTAAAGGAAGAAACTAAACTTGCACCTGTGAAACAGTGAATTTTCAGCTTGTAAAACAGCAAAACTTTAGTCTCAGAGGAATAAATCCTGAGAACAAATTATTCGATTTTGAATCTTTTAATAATTGTTTTAAATATGGGAGGGAACCGGAGCACCTGGAGAAAAGCCACAACAAGACTTAAGTCTGAGTGGAATAAATACTGAGAGCAAATAATTCCATTTTATACATTTTATTCATTTTTATAAATGTGGGGATAACAGGAGCACCTGGAGAAAACATATTTAAATTTGAAAGTGAAGCTATCGGAATAACATCATCCACCTTTTATCTCCGGAAGAAGGAAGAGAACCTTGCTCTGAAAGAGGAGAAGACGCCAGGCTTTTTGCACAGGCGTCTTTTCAAAGAGGAGCTAATTGATATCTCAAGTTCTGGATCTCTTAAAAGAAAGGAAACCAATAGCATCTCTGGACAAGGCCACTTCTTACACAACTCCTTGAAAATGACCTCGTCAAGGATTGTGTTGGGGTTGAAAGTTGAGTCAATGTCTTTGACCTCGGCCCATATTCTCTCCAGCAGATGATGACTTGTGTCTGTTATGTCGACATCAGTCCAGGTCACCTTTGCCTTATTATAGCTTCGTGTGATGAGCTGGTCCAAGAGAACACTGACATACATTTTACATCTGTCTGCTGCCAGCATCTTTGCAATCTTCTCCCTGGAGTTGCTGTCTGATGATGCTGAGTTCTCCTTTTCTTTGCTGACCTCTGATGATGTTGTCTGCTTCGATCTTTTCTCCTCAATGCTGCTGACCACTGCTGGTGTTGACTGCTTCGATCTTTTATTCCCACTGCTGCTGACCACTGATGATGATGACTGCTTCGATGTTTTCTCCTCAATGCTGTTGAACTCTGATGATGTTGACTGCTTCGATCTTTTATTCCCATTGCTGCTGACCACTGATGATGATGACTGCTTAAATGTTTTCTCCTCAATGCTGTTGAACTCTGATGATGTTGACTGCTTAGATCTTTTCTTCCCTCCGCTGCTGACCTCTGATGATGACGTCTGCTTCGTTCCTTTCTCCTCAATTCCGTTGAACACTGCTGGTGTTGACCGCTTCGATCTTTTATTCTCACTGCTGCTGACCTCTGATGATGAAGTCTGCTTCGATCCTTTCTCCTCAATTGTGTTGAACACTGCTGGTGTTGACTTCTTCGGTCTTTCATTCCCTCCGCTGCTGACCTCTGATGATGTTGACTGCTTCGATGTTTTCTCCTCAATGCTGCTGACCTCTGATGATGATGACTGCTTGTTTGTTTCCAGTGAGTCTATGGCCATAAAAGCCTCTGACACCCTTTTTGTGTGGCAGTTAACTTGGTTGTTCAGCCACCAGCTTATCAAGGACAGAAAACAAAACACCCTGGTCTGAATGTCTGCATATATGCCCCTGTGTGCCTTAGGAACAGCCACCTTTTTCACTGGACCTGAACTAATGTCTGAATTCCTTCCAGGTGCGATGTGCGCATAGATGAGATCTGAAAGCTGTTTTGTGAATACAAGAACCTTTTCAGATGGAGGCTTTTTCAGTGTTTGGAATGCAGAACTTTCATTTCCACCTCCCGGCTTCTCCTTCTCCAGAAGCACAGCGTCAATACTAGCCATCAATGACTGTATCGTCAGCCTCCTATTGACTTTGGTCTCCTCCTTGAATTGTTTCGCGACCCCTGTCAGTATTTGAAGCGTCCCTGCTGTGGCAAAAGTCTTCATGAAAAGACTATTGATCGTCCTCATTCCTTTACTGATTGAGAGGTTTGGCTGTGGAGATTCCTTTCCATTTTTGCTTTCCTTATTGATTGACTCAATAATTTCATCTAAAGCCATATCAATCTCTGGAGAAAACGATGAATGGAGAAAGAGGCTGTCATTGAACTCATTAAAGAAGTCTGTGATGTCAGTCAAGCTATTGTTGATTGTTTCCTGGACAAGCATCTTCCCACTGTCCATACTGCTTGTTGTTGAACCTCCCTCTGAGGAACTACCTGACTTGGAGCTGACTCCTGAAGAGTGGGAGCTTGAAGAGGTCCTACACATCCGAATGGGATCATCTGAAGCGTCCTGTTCCTCTGAGGAAATTGCCCGACTTCGCCTGCGCGATTGACACTCGAGCAAGAGTTTGATTTTTCCATCTGCCTTTAACGTCTCGCAGGCATAACAGATCATCTTCTGGACTTTAGCGGGGTTAATGAGGCGGGTTGGTATAGGCTTCTCAGAGCTCACACAGGTGGAGCTTGCAGACAAGGTGGAGTTGACAGTCTTCGTCACCTCCTCTACAACCAAGTCTGTGAGCTTATCCAAACTCTTAGACTTTGTTGTGCCTGGTGAAAGACTGTCGTTGAGAGTGTCGCCCAGAATGGACCGAACTTCTTCCTCAGACAAGGGTGCATCGGGACATTGCTTTGCAATGGCATTTGAAACGGTCGTCATTAACTTCAGCAGAAGATCTGCCAACATAAATGTTGTAGCTTCATCCGGTTTGCATGACTTCAACAGCTCCCACTGCTCTGCAGTGATCTTCGTAAAAAAGGACTTGAAGTACGGGCGGACAGTCTCTACCTCTATATCCATTTGTTTCACTCTCCCAGTGATCTCCATTGCGACTGTTGTTTGTTTCAATGTGTGTTACGAATTGTTATTTTCGCTGTTCAAGATGTGTTTTCCAAATTCTCATGAAAAATCTCTTATCTTCTTTGTTCTACCAATTCGCTGGTTAATGCACACTGATTCTTCACTTCTTATTTTTCTGAGATAAAGAGCATCTTTAAAGAATAGAAAGGGAATTGAAGCAAAGGAGTTTAAAGGAATTGAACCAAAGGGGGTTAAAGGAATTGAAGCAAAGAAGGTTTAAGAAATTCAAACAAAGGGGGTTAAAGGACTATGATGTGACTAATAGATCAAAGGAAACCATAAACTGTTTTGCCTGCTGCCGTCTGGCCGACGGTACCGCAGCATCCGGGCCCGCACCACCAGGCTCAGAGACAGTTTCATCCCCCAGGCCATAAGACTTTTAAACTCCTCCAATCTGCAATAACTCCACTAAACCATCACCTTAGCATATTTGCACTATTGCACATAATTGCACTATTGTTTTTTTTTCTTTAGGTGTATATATATATTTAGATATATATATTTTATTTTCTATTTTAAATTTTTGATATTCTATTTTATATTATTTTATTCAATATTTTTTTGCTTGTAATATTCGGAGCATTGCTATAAGAGAGCCTGTGACCCAAGCATTTCATTGCCAGCGACTGCTTAATGTAATTGTTGTGTATTTGACAATAAACTCTTGAATCTTGAATCTTGAATCCACTTGGATCGACCTTGTATTGCAGTACCTCTAGGAACGGTGCACCAACTCAGTAGATGGCGGTAATCAGTCCAAAATACTCTGTTTAATCTATGACAATACCATGACACAAAGAAGTTTTTTTACAGTTATCTTCTGGGATCACATGATCAAAGTCCCTTTCCCAACATATTTTAAGGCCCTCCAACTTTGGAAATGTATATAAATATAATCATAGAGTTTTGATGCTCCCTTATTTTTGTGCTCCATCTTAGGTGAGAGATCTTCAATTCCAGTTGTACCTTGAAAATGTGTTTATTTGAAATACAGCAATGCCTAATTTAATAACCAATGCCTAGGTACACTGAGTGGAACTAATGCAGTCCCATACAAAATGCCATATATTATATAAATATTGTACATTTCATGAAGGTAGGACATGTTTTAGGGCTGTTGGTGTTGGATTGTATTAGTTTTAGCTTGGTGTACCTAATAAACTGCTTCACTTAGTTCCTTATGCAATACGTTACCCTTCATGTCCATTGTATAATACTTTGTGCATTGTCAGGGATTTGTTCTGCAGTTGAAAAACAAATGACTTAAGATAAATTGTGAATAAAATTCACATATTTTTCATTTGGAGAAGTGATGTGAATGTCACTGTCTGATCTGTGTCAGCACCAAAGTTGGGATCTGCGATTTTGTTTTATGGTTTGTATTAAGCATATATTTAACAAAGCACTTTGTCAACTCCAAATACAAATGACTTCTGAGTCCTGTTTTCTATTGCTTTTTTCAAAATGTCAATTTTTACTATGTATGACTGATCTGTGGAGAAAGGCATTTTCTTCTTCATCATTCCTGTGTACGCTGAGTGAATATTATAGAAGTGACAGTAAATCTGATTCTGATTGTGTTGCAAATTGATTTAGTGCAGCATCACACAAGCCAAGAAGTTAAAACCGGAACAATACGAGCTCTTCACAGAAATATCAGTAGTGGCATATGTACCAACCAGTAACTAACTAAAAGCTGAAGAGCAGGTTCACACTGAACACATGGGGAACATTATGCTGCCTGTACATTCTACACACTAAACCTTTAAGGTTTCTACATTCTATTGGCCAGGTATTCAGTATCCTAAGCATCCACATTTAGATTTAAAGATGGAAAAATAATTACATTACCAGAGTTTAAATTGATAAAAAATAAGACTCGGGTTCACAACTGCTGAGACAACCTATTTGAGAAAATAGGTTTAAGAATAGAGAGGATGACTGTGGTTTTTCCGAGCATGGGAAGTCTGAGTTTAAATCAGTTATAGCAACTCAAAACTAAACTGCAATGTGCCGGATTGGGGAGCGTATGAATGTTGTTTAACTGAAGTGAATATCAGGGACTGAACTAATCTCCAAGTCTCAGTGTCTCCGACTACACCCTGATCTGGACTCAGCTCCACCAAGAGAATAACCACAGCCAGCAGTGGTGCAGCCTGATGACCAGTCGGGCACTCAGCTGCTACCGCTGCAGAGGGCGCAGGCAGCAGCTCCAGCCGTCCCTAACCTCTATCCAGACTCCGACCTTGTTGCAGCGGAGGATGTGGACAGGCTTCCAGCATTCACCACTCCATATGTGGCAGCCCATATCCCACGGCAAAATGGAAAAAGGACAATTCATGGCCTAAATGTAACCTCGCAAGCACCGAGGGGGCGCTAGTCAGTTATTTTGCCACGCCCATTCCTTAAAACCATCTGAATGTCTGCAGGGGGGGATGTTGTTACACAAATGTAGTTTAAGGGAGGTTGAACCTCCAACACCGAAGTTATAGTAATTTCGTGTGTCACGGCGAGTTGATGAACTTTGACGCCATGCCACTATTATGGCGTTTGACGAAAAGTCACAGTAATGTTATGCCTACATTATCAATGTCTTGAAACCCATTTGATACAGTTTGACATGGCTGCGAGCAGTGGGTGAGGAGGAATACCTCCAAGTGTAAGACGTTCCAAAAACAAGACATTTCCTGTTGCCACCAGGGGGCGCTGTGATTTTAAGTCATGATTTCTGTGTAGATGTCATCAGGCCAGGACTCTTGTCTTACATATCTAGTTTGGACTCGATTGGACCATGTATGTCCAAGATACAGAACCTCGTGTTTTGATGGCGTGTAATCAAACTTTGATGCCATGCCACGGTCACACCGTGTGACGAAAAAATCGATCTTTGAGTTAGTTTTCATCTCCATCTTGTTGTGATGACACGCATCTCCATATGAAGTTGATCTGATGAAAGCCCTGGGACAAGTACATCAAAGTAAAAATGTGGAAAATGGCCAATATGGCCACAAAAGTCCAAATGGCGGGCTTCCTGTTGCTTTTTTCCCATTGCACCTCTGCCATTTTTTGTTTGTCTGGTCATGATACACCTGGGCTACGATTTTTGTGAAGATCGGTGAAAGCTAACTGAGGGGCTTTTCCTTAGATGGCGCTGTTGAGCCATTTTTCCACGGCCATTTCAAATTACTCCAGAATACAATTACTTTTTGAGGTTTTGAATTCCCTGCAAACTTTGGTAACAATTTGAGCATGTCTAGGCCCTGAAAAAGCCCCAAAAGGGAAATACAAATCCTTCGAAATACAATAGGGCCTCCCCCCGTCGGTGCTCGGGCCCTAATTACAATTAAAGGAGATAAATTGTGTATAAATGCTGTATTATAGATATGAGATCTACAAAAGTCTGTCAGTGAACTGACCTCAGTGTCTCCAGTCGACAGGTTGGACTCTGTAGAAAACCACACAGCTCCTTCACTCCTGAGTCCTGCAGGTCGTTGTACCTTAGATCCAGTTCTCTCAGATGAGCGGGGTTTGACCTCAGAGCTGAAGCCAGAGAAGAACAGCTGATCTCTGACAGTCTGCAGCTCTCCAACCTGAATAAAGAATAAAACTTAACTGTAAATTAAACTGAGTTCATGTGTGAAAATAACAAATAAACATTCATGACACACAGACTCATAACATGAAAGATAAATATGAAATCAGACATGTTGGACTAAAAACGAGTCCTGATTCAGTAAAAATAGATTATTTGGACCCGGTCTCTGTCCTGCAGATCAGTTTAGGAAATCCAGAACTAAACTCAGATGTGTTTTAACAAGTAGCTGAATATTTAAAATGTCACAAATTAATTAATGAATGGATTCAAGTTATGTATGAAGAGGAATTATGTTAAATTAGAATTAAAGGAGATAAATTGTGTATAAATGCTGTATTATAGATATGAGATCTACAAAAGCCAGTCAGTGAACTGACCTCAGAGTCTCCAGTCGACAGGTTGGACTCTGTAGAAAACCACACAGCTCCTTCACTCCTGAATCCTGCAGGTCGTTGTCACTCAGACCCAGTTCTCTCAGATGAGCGGGGTTTGACCTCAGAGCTGAAGCCAAAGAAGAACAGCTGATCTCTGACAGACTGCATTTCCACAACCTGGATAAAGAATAAAACTTAACTGTAAATTAAACCAAGTTCATGTGTGAAAATAACAAACAAATATTCATGTCACTCAGACTGATAACATGGAAGATAAATAAGAAATCAGACATGTTGGACTAAAAACAAGTCCTGATTCAGTAAAAATAGATTATTTGGACCCGGTCTCTGTCCTGCAGATCAGTTTAGGAAATCCAGAACTAAACTCAGATGTGTTTTAACAAGTAGCTGAATATTTAAAATGTCACAAATTAATTAATGAATGGATTCATGTTATGAATGAAGAGGAATTATGTTAAATTAAAGGATATAAATTGTGTATAAATGCTGTATTATAGATACGAGATCTACAAAAGTCTGTCAGTGAACTGACCTCAGAGTCTCCAGTCGACAGTTTGGACTCTGTAGAAAACCACACAGCTCCTTCATTCCTGAGTCCTGCAGGTCGTTGTCCCTCAGATCCAGTTTTCTCAGATGAGAGGGGTTTGACCTCAGAGCTGAAGCCAGAGAAGAACAGCTGATCTCTGACAGTCTGCATTTCCACAACCTGGATAAAGAAATATGAATATTTGAATGTGTCCTCCTGTTGTTGTGGATCGTCATCATGTCAACACAGACTCTCAACATGCTGCTGACCTCAGTCCAGTCTGTGACCTGAAGATAAATATCAGATCAGACATGTTGGGCCATTGTTTCATTTATCACCTTCTTCTCTGTGTGTTTGGTCACTGAGCAGGTTTGTGTAATTAAACACTGTTTAAAGTAGGGATGGCTCCTGACAGTCACTTCCTGTTTGTTTCTTACTTATCAACTGTCCAACGTGTTTCAATAAGAATGTGTCTCATTTTGAAAACCTGAGGAGGACGAGTGCTCGGCCTCAGTCGACATGTTATTTACTGACACTTTCTTAGTGATCAGGAGCAGGTGAGTGCAGGTGAATGGAGTTGGGCTGATGAGGTGCACGTGACTGACAGGCTGGGTGAGTGACAGATGACTGAGGGACAGTCAGCAGAGCAGAACTGTGACAATTCAAATAAATAATGACACAATAAGAAAGAAAGTTGGAAAAGTGAACAAGGATTTAAGGACCTCAGAGTTTCCAGTCGACAGTTTGGACTCTCCAGTCCAGAACACAGCAGCTTCACTCCTGAATCCTGCAGCTTGTTTACACTCAGATCCAGTTTTCTCAGATGTGAGGGGTCTGACTTCAGAGCTGAGGCCACGATTTCACAGTGAGTCTCTGAGAGTCCACAACCAATGAGTCTGTAATTAAAGAAAATATCAAATCTGTTAGAATTAGGGGGACTCACACTGCACTGGTTGGTGGTGGGGTACAAACGCAGGGTGGTAATTCTAGTTTGACAGGAAAGAAGAATAAACAATATTTCCTGCTTCTTCAGTTTAAAGGAAGAGTCAGTGATTCTCATCCAAAACACTTATTCAGTGATTGTCTCCTCACACTCTGCTAGCTGTTTGCTCATATATATATATATATATATATATATATATATATATATATATATATATATATAAAGTATACACAATAATCTCCCTTGCACCGCACATGGTGGTATGTCTGAACCCTCAAACTCCAGCACAGTGATCACATTGGATTTCACTCTCCACATCTGATGTAGTTGTTCTGTATGTACATTAGAACAATGAGAATGTATATGTATACATAATAATAACTTTATTACACACAAACACACACCAGACACACACACTGAATTTCAGTCTCCAATCAACCTAACTCCGATCTACATGTCTTTGGGTTTGGGGAGGAAGCTGGAGAACCCAGAGAAAACCCTGCAGACACAAGGAGAACATCCTCCTCACAGAAAGGCTGCACTAACAGTGTTGACCACTGCAACACCATGCTGCCCAAAACAATGAGAATCATTTAACACTGTGTATTTGAAGAACGACTCATCTACACTGATTGAACATGTTATTGATCATGTCTGGACTCACAGAGCCTTCCTGCAGTTCCTCACAGCTGGGATCAGTCTCCGTCGACCCTGGTCTGATGTGTTGAACTTTTTCAGGTCCAACTCATCCAGAACCTCCTCTGACATCTGCAGCATGAATGCCAAAGCTGAGCAGTGGATCTCAGAGAGTTTCTTCATTGATTTGTTCTCTGACGTCAGGAACTGTTGCATCTGCTGATGAACTGAGTGGTCGTTCATCTCAGTCAGACAGTGGAAGATGTTGATACTTCTGTCAGGAGAAATGTCACCACTCTCCATCTCCTTCAGGTTGTTGATGACTCTCTGGATGATCTCTGGATTGTTCTCTTTCCGACCCAGCAGGCCTCCTAAGACTCTCTGGTTGGACTCCAGACTGAGGCCGTGAAGGAAGCGAACAAACAGGTCCAGATGACCATTTGTACTGGTGAGGGATTTCCTCATAGTTCTCTTCAGGAGGTCATCCAGGGAGAAGGTACTGTCTGTGTCCCCATATGTTCCCAAGAAGTAGTTGAGTTCTTCTGTGTTCCTCTTGGTGTAACAGTGGAACATGTAGACTGCAGCCAGGAACTCCTGAACGCTCAGATGAACAAAGCAGTAGACTGATTTCTGGAAGATCACACACTCTCTTCTGAAGATCTCAGTACAAACTCCTGAGTTCACTGAGGCCTCTGTGACATTAAGACCACACCACTCCAGGTCTTCTTGGCAGAACATGATGTTTCCTTCCTCCAGATGTTTAAACGCCAGCCTCCCCAGCTTCAGAAGAACGTCCCTGTCAGCCTCCGTCAGCTGCTGTGGAGTCGTCTCATGTCCCTCACCGTACTTGTTGTTCTTCCTCTTTGTCTGAACCAGCAGGAAGTGGGAGTACAGGTCAGTCAGGGTCTTGGGAAGCTCTCCTCTCTGGTCTGTGGTCAACATGTGCTCCAGAACTGTAGCACTGATCCAGCAGAAGACTGGGATTTGACACATGATGTGGAGGGTCCTGGACATCTTGATGTGTGAGATGATTCTGCTGCACAGCTCTTCATCACTGAATCTCCTCCTGAAGTACTCGTCCTTCTGGGCGTCAGTGAAGCCTTGTACTTCTGTGACCCTGTCAACACATGTAGGAGGGATCTGATTGGCTGCCGCAGGTCGGGCGGTTATCCAGACGAGAGCCGAGGGAAGCAGATTCCCCAGGATGAGGCTTGTCAGCAACACGTTGACTGATGACCTCTGTGTGACATCAGACACAAACTTCCTGTGGCTGAAGTCCAGAGAAAGTCTGCTTTCATCCAGGCCGTCTAAGATGAACAAAGGTTTACAGACAGCGAGCGTCTCTGCCGTGAGCTTCTCTAACATTGGATGGAAAACACGGAGCAGCGTGAGAAGACTGTACTGCTCGTCTTTCACCAGGTTCAGCTCCCTGAACGAAAGCACAATCAGCAGACCCACATCTTGGTTTTCTAAACCCTCTGCCCAGTCCAGAGTGAACTTCTGCACCGAGAAGGTTTTTCCAACGCCAGCGACGCCGTTGGTCAGGACGACTCTGATGCTGCTCTGCTGGTCAGTTAAGGCTTTAAAGATGTCGTGGCACTTGATGGGAGTGTCGTGGAGGCTCTTCATCTTGGAAGCCGTCTCAAACTGCCTCACCTCATGTTGAGTATTAACCTCTTCACTCTGTCCCTCTGTGATGTAGAGCTCAGTGTAGATCCTGTTGAGGAGGGTTCTACTTCCTGTTTCATCAGTTCCTTCAGTCACATGTTCACATCTCCTCCTCAGACTGAGCTTATGTTCATCTAAAAACTCCTGCAGACCACGATCTGCTGAAAGACAAGAAACAATGTCAGAGACAGAGAATCTGCTGATTGTTTTCATCAGATACAGAAAAACTACAGAAATAAAAGCTTTTTAACTCTGTGGTTTTATAACGATGTTAAATGTTGATGCTGTATGAAGGTACAAAATAAAACAACATGTGCTGATGTCAGAAGTGAAGTCATCAGCAGACACATGTACAGTCCAGGCTCTGGTCATCTCACGCCTAGACTATTGTAACTCCCTCCTGGCAGGTCTACCTGCTAGTGCCATCCGACCTCTGCAGCTCATCCAGAATGCAGCAGCTTGACTGGTCTTTAACCTAAATTCACTCACACTACTCCGCTCCTCCGCTCCCTTCACTGGTTACCAGTGGCTGCCCGCATTCGTTTCAAAACATTAGTACTTGGGTACCGTGCTGCGAACGGATCCAGTCTACATCCAGGACATGGTCAAACGTTACACCCCAGCCCGTTCACTCCGCTCTGCATCTGCCAATCGGCTTGTTGCTCCCTCACTGCGAGGGACAGCTGCCGCTCAACAAAATCACGACTGTTTGCTGTCCTGGCTTCTAAATGGTGGAATGAGTCCCCATGGACATCCGGACATCAGAAAGTCTACACATCTTCCGCCGCAAACTAAAAACACCTCTTCCGACTATACCTTGAATAAAAGTTTAAACTAACAATTTAGTAGCACTTAAATGGCACTTACTTATAGCACTTTGTAGTTTGGCTTTCTTGAAGAAATTGTACTTTCTTGATTATTGTTGTTCTGGGTTTGTACCCTCATGGTTGAATGCACTTATTGTAAGTCACTTTGGATAAAAGCTAAATGAAATGTAATGTAATGTACAGTGCTGCTCTGACCGGCTGTCTGAGCTCCAGCTCCTGTTCTGGATCTTTTTCCACACTGGGGACAGGAGGAGTCTCCTGAAGAACCAGACTGGTCCCAGTATGAGGTGATGCACTGTCTGCAGAACCAGTGTCCACAGCTGGTGGAGACTGGATCCTTCAGGACGTCCTGACACGAAGCACAGCAGGACGACTGCTCCTCCTCAGAAACATGACTCCTCTTCCTCTCTCTGTGAAGACATTTCCTGGTAAATCAAATGTCACAGTCACAGGTTGTCATTACTTCTGTCTAGCAGGTCTCTTACTTTGGGTGTGAGGGTCCAGGTTCATTACTGAAGCATATAGGAAGTCCTTTGGACTGGTCACTCTTCAGAGACACACAGCTGAACACTGGACACTCTGCTCTGTCCTCCTCTTCCTCCTCATAACCACTCATCTTCAGTCTGAGAGGAAAAACACTGACACTGACTGTGAGCTCAAACACACACAATGAAGCCAGGTACGTAAATTCAGTGTTTCTTCAAATATAACAGAGTCAACACTCCTACACGGTTTCCCTGTTGTCAAGGTAACCTGAGACAGTTGTAGGTTTAATGTGTTGGACTCAGCAGATCAGTGTTAAGTCAAACTGTTGATTGACTGACAGAAGTTCATCCTGAATCTTCTTCTCTCTAAAGTCCACGAATAGAAAGCTGACTCAGAGTCTGTTACAGTAAAATAATATGAATGAATAATATAAATGTTGATGAATACTCACCAGCCTCAGACTTCACGTTTCCTCCCTCTGCTCCTTGTAGTTAGAATTAAGTCTGAACCTCTATATACACAGTCTATGGTCTGAACACTCTCACTTTCTGATCCTCCGCTTACTGGAAACCACATGACTTTTGTGTGTGTGTGTGTGTGTGTGTGTGTGTGTGTGTGTGTGTGTGTGTGTGTGTGTGTGTGTGTGTGTGTGTGTGTGTGTGTGTGTGTGTGTTTTAACATTAAAGTTATTTAATTACATCAAATATGAAGAAAAAATACCATCAACATGTTGATGTATTTGGGTATGGTTGCCGTAGCAGTGTCGTGTAGGGGGGAATGTGGACAATCTGTCTTTGATAAACAGGAAAAATAGTTTAGACTCCGCTAGCAGTCCCTCGACTTGTCCCGAGCAGCCGGGAGCGCAGGGCGGCTGGGTGACTGTCCGGAGGGGGCATCGTGCTATCTTAAAGCCCACGACTAAAGACCCACCAGCTCACGGTTCAAACAGATTCTCTCCGCTCTTGCTTCTCACCGGTATGAGAAGCAAACTCTGCTTATTCGGCGACTCGGTCTTGAGAAACGTGAGGTCAGCGACACCAGCGACCATAGTCCATTGCATGCCAGCGGCCAGAGCAGGCGACATCGATCCAAACTGAAGCTGCTGGCTAAAGCTAAACGTAAATACAGTAAGATCGTAATTCACGTGGGCAGCAACGACTCCCGGCTTCGTATGTCGGAGGTCACTAAAGTTAATGTGGAGTCGGTGTGTGCTTTTGCAAAACGATGTCGGACTCTGTAGTTTTCTCTGGACCTCTTCCTAACACGACAGGTGATGTTTAGCCTCATGTTGTCTTTTAACCGCTGGCTGTCGAGGTCGCGTCCTGTAAACGGTTCCGGGCTTTGTAGACAATTGGAAAACTTTTTGGAGGAAGCCTGGTCTTGTTAGGAGAGACGGCGTTCATCCCACATAGGATGGGGCAGCTCTCTTATCTAGGAATATTACTCAGTCTATAAAATGACAACCCAGAGTTTGGACCAGGAAGCTACAGAAGCGTATTGCATTCACTTGTTTTTCTGAGATAACTAACTCGGAAATTCCGAGATAAGTTCTGTTTTTCTGAATAATAAAAAAAAAAAAGTTCTGTTTTTCTGAGATAACTATCTCGGAAATTCCGAGATAAGTTCTGTTTTTCTAATTATTTTTTTTCCGTTTTTCCAAGATAATTATCTCGGAAAAACAGGAAAAAAAAATTATTAGAAAAACAGAGCTTTTTTTACATGCTTTTATTTTGAAAGTGAAGTTCCTGTATAGACGCTATACGTCATGGCGCTAATATACGGAAGCTTATTGCATTCAATAGATAATTGTAATCTAGTATTTTGATGAAGTTACATTTTGCATGGACGTTTCGCACAGAGCCCTTGTTCAGCGGGCTGCATGTAGCTGCTGCACTCTTAGACACTTAGTCTTTTGTTTGGCACGATTTCTTGTATTAGCGCCATAACGTATAGCGTCGCTTCAAACTGTCAGACTCTCCTTCTGTATAAATAACAGTGAACCACAAAAGACTAATGCAGCCGAGCGTGTTGTTCTCTTATACTGTCACAGGCCTCAGCCGGAATCACACCCGTTTACTTTCCTTCACACTTCAAAACTTCTCTATCGACAGAACCCTCTTCCGTTAGAACCCCTTTCAAAACAAGAGTCCCAACCAACACCCTGCTTATAACGGGAACTACACATCAATCTTCCATAATAAAGCCACTAAATAAAATAGCTTACACTAACAAACGAAATATTTGAATTGTGGACAAAAATGAAAACTATCCTTTATCTATCTGCAGCATATCCCCGAAAGATGGTCGAGACTTTCAACTGATGTTTTCAGGTTTATTTGAAACTTCCCTAAACAACACCGTAAGAGCTTGTGCCTCTTCGGAGGGTGGCTAAAACATCAAACTTTTCCTTTGTGAAGTTACAGATCCATAACAGTAAGTCCGCGTCTATACAGGAACTTCACTTTCAAAATAAAAGCATGTAAAAAAAGCTCTGTTTTTCTAATTAATTTAATTAGATTAGAATTAATTAATTAATTAGAATTCTAATTAATTAGAAAAACAGAACTTATCTCGGAATTTCCGAGATAGTTATCTCAGAAAAACAGAACTTTTTTTTTTTTCAAGTGAATGCAATACGCTTCCGTAGGAAGCAGAGCTGCAGTGCTACACACTTCTCTGCGCTCCCTCTGGATCAGTCACACAACCACAACCCCATAGAGACTGTGTCTGTCCCCTGTCCCATTAAATAATTTAAATCAAACATTAACAAAGGGAGAATTCCACACAAAAAAACTAATGAACATTAACACAACCTCTGCAACAACACAACAAACAAAGACTTTTAAATGTGGACTTTTAAACATAAGATCACTGTCATCGAAGGCTATTTTAGTTAATGAACTAGTCTCAGATCAAAAAATTGATTTATTGTCCCTCACTGAGACCTGGCTGCATCCCGATGAATATGTCAGCCTAAACGAATCTACTCCCCCCAGTCATATAAATACACACCTCTCCTAGACTTTGACCGAGGAGGTGGAGTTGCTGCTATTTTAAACTCCTGTCTATCAATTAATACCTTGCTCCGGGGGCTTATTCTGAATTTTTAACAGAGTTTTTATCATACCTAGTCCTAAAGACCGATAAAATTATTATTGTCTGTGACTTTAATATTCATGTTGACAATAATAATGATAGCCTTAGCATAGCATTTATTACAGTACTAGACTCAATTGGTTTCAGTCAGTGTGTACACCAACCTACTCATTGTTGTAACCACACACTTGACCTATAGTACTTCCACATAATCCGATTCTATAAAACCATATTTTAATAACCTTCAATTTCTCATTATTCCCCCGTATTATCTGTCGATATAACCAATGAATTCTTTAAAAACCCTAGCTTCACTGAGATTGACCATCTCGTCCATAGCTCTGTAAGGTCATTACGATTAACATTAGACTCCATAGCGCGTCTAAAAAAGAAGCGTGTAAAACATAGTAAATTAGCTCTGTGGTATAATTCCAACACACATGAATTAAAACAAGCGTCAAGAAAACTAGGAAGGAAGTGAAAAGACATGACAAAAACAGGTTTCTCTTCAGCTCTGTAGCTGACAGTCACACCTCCACCAAACCCAGTATTCCTCCATCCCTGAATAGCAATATCTTTATGACCTTCTTTAATGATAAAATTCTATCTATTATAAATAAAATCAACCACCCTCTGCCCCCAGTTGGCACTAATACACCATCAAGAATAGAAATCTCAGAAACTGCTGAGAATCTTATCAATTATTTAGACAGCTTCTCTCTGATCACCCTTGATCAGCTGACCAAAATAATCTCATGTTCTAAACCAACAACTTGTATCTTAGACCCCATTCCTACAAAAGTATTTAAAGAAATTCTGCCCCTAATTGATAGTACGTTACTGAACACAATCATTCTGTCATTATCATCAGGATATGTACCACAGTCCTTTAAAATAGCTGTAATCAAACCCACCCTAGACCCGGAGGTTTTAGCCAACTACAGACCGATATCCAACCTCCCCTTCCTGTCTAAAATCCTTGAAAAGGTTGTAGCTAATCAGCTGTGTGAGTTTCCCCAGGAAAGTAATGTATATAAAGACTTTCAGTCTGGGTTTAGAGCTAATCGCAGCTCGGAGACAGCCTTGGCAAAAGTCACTAATGACCTTCTAATAGCTTCAGATCACGGATTTGTGTCTGTCCTCGTTCTGTTAGATCTTAGTGCAGCATTCGACACTATTGACCATCAAATTTTATTACAGAGACTAGAACAGTTAATAAGCATTAAAGGAACCGCCCTAAACTGGATTAAATCCTATTTTTCAGATCGATTCCAATTTTTGCAAATTAATGATAAGTCATCTGTGCACACCAAAGTTAACCACGGTATTCCACAGGGCTCTGTGCTCGGCCCAATTTTATATCACTAGAAAAATGAAAAATGGAGCTCTACACAACAAAAAGCTTCTGACCTGCTACTTTGTTTTATTTTCATTTCTTCAGTATTTATATGAATTCAGTTAACTGACAATGACTCCATTGACAGCAATATTGATACAGGCTGGCTTATCCTGTTAAAATATAATAAAATGTACTGATATTGAAGCAAGCTGTTATTTATACTTTCCTGGCTAACCAGTAATTTTAAGAACATCTCCCCCAAGGTTACCAAGTACAACTTGGAAAATATATATATATATGCTTTTGATGACAGATAGACATTCAAAATGTGTAAATAATCGTCTTGTATTTTTTTGTTTATGTAATTTGTGCAAATGCAGATCATAATAACTGAATCAAAGCATTAGATGATAGCATTGTCTATTGTAATGACATATTGTGTCAGTGATGGTAAATCTTAATAATGGAACCATAAACAGGGCTACAGAGCTGCGATAACAGACACAAACAGCAGGGTTTACATGTGTCAAAGATAGCCAAGGTATTGTAGTAAGCACTGGGTTAAAGTGACATTAATATTAAAAAATATTTGAAGTCCCCAAGGCACAAACATTAATTGCCTGATGATACATTAATAACAGCTTCTCACCATCATTTCAGATAGAGGAGTAAAGTCAGAGCAAATTTGAGTCTTTTTATGTAACTCATTGAAAAGAAAGCAGTGTTCCAGTTTCGGTCATTAAGCATCATGTTCCATTGACATCACTGCCAAGTCCTACCTCATTTGTGTGTAGCAGATTGTTGTACATCGTTTTAACAACAGCTCAGCTATCTATCCACATCTAAAAATGCCTGGATAAAGGTCAGAAACCATCTTTGGGAACAAACCAGATCATTAATTTCACATTTTGGTGTCGTCATGTCGTTAAAGACTTCTCCACCTAACACTGAACACTGTGCGTCACACTGTGTGGTGGGTGGTGTTCACTCAGATTTTCTGTAAACTCACTGAAACATGAGTAAAGACAAATATCAATAGAAGCAGAATGAGAAAATAACCACGACAAAGTTTTGACCATTCACTTACATTTTTTGTCTGAGCTGTGAAGCACTGAATTACTAAAATCCCAGCATGCATCTGTGTTGTATGTCAAAAAACTCCAGCTGTTGGGTGTTGAAACGCAGATGGAGAAACACAGCAGATGTTCAGTAGAAACTGATGTTTATATTTCTAATGTTGTTGTCGTTGTCTGTGCCAGCCCTCGCTGTTCCAGGCTCGAACCACCATGCTGGTAAACAGCGGCCGTTTCCGCAGACATGAAGTTGTGCTGGATCGCCACGGTTTCTACGGCCTTCAGCGAAAACCTGCTAGTGGAGAACATCATCGACGTCTACAAACAGGAAGTCAGCAACAACATCAACAACGCCACAAGGTGAAAAGGGACTCAACTCTACCCTTTGCTACATGTCTTCCTCAAGCTCTTGAAACTTGAAATGTTTTCTTATCAATGATCAATGACCCCTTTTAATGAGACCCTGGTACCTGCGGTGGAAACAGAGTTCCTACAAATGTTCCTGAGGAAAGTTTCTCCCGTTAACTTGTAAATCCCATTTTTAAGAGCTTAGTGTTGTGTGAATCTCTGTCCAGTCTCCTCCCTCCTCCTCCGCCTCCTGCTCAGCTGACATGTTCGGACCACGAGGGCGAGAAGGTGAACATCTACTGTCTCAGCTGTCAGGTTCCCACCGGTTCCCCCTGCAAAGTGTTCGGGGCTCATCAGTCGTGTGAAGTGGCTTCTCTGACCGACATCTACCAGCAGCAGTAAGGTTGGTGAAGAAAATCAAACCATAACATAGAAGAAAAGATAGAAGAAAGTTTTATTATTAAAAATAAATACAACACAGAACCTAATCATTTAGCTTGTGTTTCTCAGGACGAGCTGAGTGAAGGAGTCAGTTCTCTTGAAACAGTCATTAGGTATTTCATGGGTGTAGCTGTTTAAGGTCATAAAAATATTGATTATACAAAAAGGTCATTACATCATGAGATGATTAACACCAGAGGAGAGGAGAAAAAAATGCAGTTACATTTTTTGGACTTTTCTCTTATATTTGCTTTTATGTGACATTTAATAAAATTGTTCCTCTTTATGGTTCAACATTTATTGAATGACACTGATATTATTAAACAAAATGCATAAAATAATTGTATCTACTAAAGGGCCCATATTGTGTAAAATACATTTTCTGGGCTTTTACTATCCGTAATTACTTGAAGGGGGTCAGAAGGGACCCTCAAAGTATGAAAACAGTCAGTTTTTCACTCAGTCCATTATAAGAACTATGTGATCGAAACGTCTCGTTTCGTACTTCCTCCCCCGTATGATGTCATTCGGGATCGCACTCGTCAATCAGCCCCACCCAGCCGGTACCAGTTCAGCCTCCGAAACCCACCACCCCCGCTCCCCACCACCTCCACAACCACCACCCTTCCACACCAATAACCATAACACAGGCAGACCATAACAAACAACACTGAAGAAACACTGCAGTTTCGAACGTGGAAATGAGTTCAGTGTATAAATAAATCTCACTTAATTACACCTGTCTACAAACTGTGAGTTCGGAAAGTTTATATGTTTTTATTTGTATATTTTGTTATACTTTTCTGCAGAATTAAGCAAGAATAAGAATAAGAGAAATATAAACAAATACAACAATACAAAAATCCAGATGGAGGGAAAACCACTTTTTTTTTAAATTTATTTATTTATGACAGTGTCAAAAACATCTTAATTATTTAAATCAATGTGAATGAATGACTGATAAATAATTCCATATACCTACACACAAACACTAGAATTACAATTATTTGCCTTTGAGAGTGGCTCTCCCCCAGGGTTACACTAACAGTACATAAACACTACACAAATACAACACACAATGATCATACAATAAACACACTGGCCACAGTTTCACCACTGGGGGGCATGCACAGCAACCCATAGGCTCATCATCACCCTAGTGTAAAAAGTGCAGCAGCACACAAGGACTTAAGCCTGGTTAGAACTCTGTATGATAAATGGACTGCTTTGTTTGTACCTGAGAAGCTGTCTTTGTCAGTGGCACAGAGATTCCTCGCCTGATACACGTATACCCTCAGGTGGTAAATGTAAGACCCTGGACGAAGATGATTGTTATTATCAGCATGACCAACTGTGTCACCACTAAAAACAAGACAATCTCACAGGATACCCACTACACCGCTGATAAGACACGTGGACGTATTTTTCCAGGATTTACTGACTTTATGATTCAATGTTATCTTGCATTAGGGTCAGTCAGAAAGTTTAAAGGAACACAAGGTCTTTAATCAGCACCCGTCACCAGGAATTCACTTTATCTGACCCATCTGCTTACAGCTAATGTGGCAGGAAACAGTGGGCGTGTTGGCACCAAATTGTTTGGCTGTGTCCTTTTTATTGGTCTTCTCATCAACATCAACCCCCTGTTAACAAAATTCACGTTGAGTTTTTTGAAAATCAAACTTTAAGAAAATAATGCAGGACTACAAAAATTTGTCTGACAGGAACAGACGGATGCAGAAGAATGATGACAGGATATGACTCACATGGTATTACTGTAACTACCTTGTTGCCGTGTCAACTGCCTTGGAATTTGACGACATTTAAGAATGCAATGCATATTTAGCAACCTTACTTAGAGGGGTGGAGCAAAACTCACTAATGCCCCTTCCAGTCTGAAGATGGCGGAGGCCTCGATGCAATCTGATGGGACCATCTTTCTCCTCCAGCAACGGGGGTGGAACGTGGCAGAGGAGCGCCCCCTCCCCTGAAATTCCCATCCAATCAGGGAAGAGTATTCCCAACCTTCAATCGATTCTCATTGCTATATGCAAGAGACAAGCACAAGAAAAGACTGAGAACCTACCCTCATGATAACATCTCTCCAATCCACTCTTTTTCTCATCAACCTCTTCTTCACTTCAGCAACAGCCACTTTATCAGATGTCTTCTTCCTGGGTCTTATGAGTCTTCTTCTGTGATGGACTTGGTACATCTTCTCTGCTGCAACCCAGGATTTGGGCTTATCATCAGGAGGAATGGTAAGTCCGTAGTCCCAACCTAATACCAGGACACACAGACATACATAGACCTTGTGAGGCTCACAGCATGTCACGACTCGTTGTGGCAGATAGAGCCTACCAGAGCTTGTTATCTCCTGATTGTCTGTGTATATTAACCCTGTGTGTCCTCCCTCAGGTTGCCAGTTCATTGTGTGTTCTTTGTGTCTCCTCGTACCAGCATTAGATCTCGGTGAGTTTTCCTGTGCATGACCATCGCCTGTTTGTCCTGCCGTTATTCCTTTTGCCTGCCTACTTTGATACTGCTGCCTCGTTTCTTGACTACCCGTGAACCAGAGTGCATTCTTAGGTCCTCCATCTCTTGGTTCTGATACAATACTTCAAACATGAAGATTTGGATCTCAGTCTTTGTCTTCATGTTACCTTTCTCATGTATATTTGTAGCATTACAGTTATTAGATAACATTTTCTTTGGGTTCTGTTAATCTCTAAATTTGTTTATCTCAACAATTACTGCTATTTGGTTGTCTAGGTTATCCAAGGAAATATTCTCAATAGTACATGCAAATACAAGCTGATTACAGCTTCCCAAATACAAATATTTCACTTTTCATACTCTTAATAATCACAAACTATAAACCAGCATTACAAGATTTTCTTTCACTCTTTAGTTTTGTTTTTGGTCTCCAACACCAGCTTCTGAGTGAAAAGTTAGTTTTTTGCAACGTGAATTCTTCACTGTCTCTAACTCTGTCAGTTTCATGCTTGGAGCTGAGTGAGTAATCTGCAGTGGGTTTATCAGAGATCTTTTTTTAATTAAAACAACTGCATACTCTGTCTTGAATGAGTGTGAATCAAAACAGTGAGGACCATAATACTGTGCTGATGGATGTTACATCATTCCAAAGATCTGAGGAAAGCTGTTGATTAGGGTGACACGGGGCCCCTTTAACATAAGTTTAATAATTTAATACTGAGTATAGTAGCTTTAAGTAATTGGGCTATTTTTCAGACAAAATTCCCAAAGTTATGCCATAATCATGAGTAGCCCTGATGAAATCTACACACCACGTACCTGTCCAAAGTATATAATAGCACAAAGGAAACTGATAACATTGGAAACATGCATGGCCCGCATCTGCTTCTGACAACAGGCTGTAGAAAAAACACCACCACAGCAGACCCAAGTTGATGACTTTCAGCAACTCAGGACCATGATTAACAGCTCAGGAAGAGTAGGATCAGAGAGAGCTTAATCTATTTACACAAGCCTGGGTGGGAGAATATAAGCAGTCCAGTGCCTAGGAGGCACTGAGGGAGAGAGGGAAGGAGACCTCCTTAAACCAAAACATTGGCTGAAATTCCTTTTCATTTCCTTTAATTGTGTTTATGAGGTGCATCTGGACTGTGGCTGGTACAAGCACTCATTGTGGTTGCTGCCACTTAACAGAGGATAGGGCTAAAAATGAACAGGATTCTGGTAAACTGCACGGGGACAACAGGATGGTTGTACATGAAACTGTGCGTCTGTGTGTGTGTGTGTGCTTGTACGTGATAAACTTACCATCGCTCAGGGTCAACATACCAGTCTTCCTCCCATTCCCATCCTCGCGGTGGCATGAAGCGTTCTTGTTTGTTTCACTTTTCCAGTCACATCTGAGAATTTAAGGCGACCCACCAGTCCAACGGTTCCCCACTTCCCAAACATCTGAGCTTGGTTGTCATACTGCAGTCACTTTATACAGATGCTCTGGTCCTGTGGCCCCTGACGCCTCGGGGCCCCCCCTGATTTACAAAATTCCCTAGATCTGCCACTGGTTTCATCATCGATGGACTCCAGGACCATGATCAGGGACTTTAGTCTGAACTATAAGAGGAAATTATTTTCTTCTAACATTTTAGAAAGAAAAGTTGAATTCCAAATTTTGACATTGCATGTAAAGCAAAGGGCTGTCAGCTTGAAAAATATGCTGAAATATGCTTCACATGGTCATTATTATCTTGCTAAGCCTGGGAAACTAAAGTAAAATGCCCCAACCAAGTTTCTTTCATACAACTAAAAATAATCACAGAAAATGTAAATGCAATCTTTGTTATCAGCTACAACAAAACTAGACATTTATAGAAGCAACAGCATTTCCTTGTCCTATATTTGTCTTTATAATTCTGACATTCTACAGTAACTCTCTAAGAAGAAGAAAGAACTACAGTGTTTTGCAGGGAAAAAGTTTATTCTTGTCATCGTGAACATGGTCCAGAGCTGATGTCGTGATCACAGCAGAGATGACTGCTTGCTTCATGAGAACTATCACATCCATGATTTTAGTCACGTGTTGGACTCTCTGCCCAGAGGCTACTCAAAGCAACAGATTTAAATATTATAGGCTACTGAATTTCCATCTATCGCAGACACAATGCAGCATTAGTGGCTCACGTGAATAGAGGGAAAATCACTCAATACAGCACAGTCGTGCTGCTTTGTTCTGCTGCAGCTGAATCAATCATTATAAACTGAAAAATGCATCGCCACAGATGTTGTAAGGAAATTTAGACCAGAATTGAAGACACAGTCAAGTTGTGACAATTTCTGAAAATTTATAGATAACTAGTATTCTCTGAAAAATCCAGTCACAAAGCTGAAAACAAGGTTTTCTTCTTCAGCACCATTTACTGCACACTAACCAGGAGGCCTGGGAACAAACCAATAACACGTGAAGCAATAACACGGAGTGTGATTTCATTGTGATTCTGTGGCAGTGAAAAAGAGAGACATATACTTGGGAGAGTTTTCAAGAATAAGCATCCCAGTTGGTCAGACTGCATAAAATTCTGTTCAACAAGGGATGATTATCTTTGATCTGATGGTCGCTGCACATTCATCACAATCGGATTCCACATTATGTCAAGTGAACGTCGATGTGTGACTGCAACTCATCCCAAAGCATAAATAAGTTCAAATGAGTAGGTTTGCATACAACAAATACATCAGCAGCCGAACAGTGATCCTATGATTAAACCCAACAAAATCTACATTTGCCACATTGCTGAACATTAACACCAGAATTAACCAGTTAACTGTGACTTACTTAATGCATAACAGCCTGCCACCTGCACTAATGTATTTGTTCCACACACACACACACACACACTTTAAAGTGCAGAGCTATGATAACCTGTGCCACATGTAGGGTTGCATCTATGAAATAAATTCACATCAGCTACAGGCCTGAAATGTCAAATCCCCAAGTTATACTATCACTTTAGACTTTTTCCCCCCTCACGTCTGAAAAGTTGAACACCCTTATAAAACACAACTAAGAAAAAAAAGATGAAAACTAAAATACATTTTCAATCACAGTGCAATAAATTATGAGATTAACCAAATCCAATCTACCATCTACCCAAACGGTGTTTCACATTGATCTGGCCTCAGTTATACAACCTGGGACCACTAGAAAAACTGCAAAGGATCGTTCAGTCATTCATATTAATGCTGTACTTTAACTATCCTCCAGCAGGTGGCGACAATGCACCGTGCTGCTTATGACGACATTATAAAAGTAAAATATGAGACTGAATGTAAAACAAAAACGACGTGTCTCAAAACCCCAGGGTTGTGTATCACTGATGCATAAACTGTTAAGAGTTATACTAATATTAGTCTATTAAAGAAACAGGGATGAATGTCATCTGCTAGATTGATCATTGGCTGATATAATTTTCTTTCCTGTTTGTTGCAGGACACGAGTCAGATTTTGATATTACACGTGTGACGCATGTAACATTAAACCAATCACGTGAACCGGATTTCATTTAATGGTCTGATTCCAACACTTCCCTTTTCTTTGTTACCAAGGCCACTATGGAACTTCATAAGAAAACTTAAATCCTCACATTTCGTATCCTACAAAACTACTGAATTATGAAACTCTGCTCGACTATATAATTATGCCCTATCCAGCGTGTTAATAAATGACTGAGTCCAACTGTTTCTAGTAACGTTTCTGAGCTGAACTTCTGAGCATCAGAAGGTGATTCTGTCACAGTTTATCATCAGCATCTTCAATGGCTGAAAAACTGCTTCACTTGTGACATAAAATATTTACAGGTTCATAACATTTTCAACAAGATACTCAACTTTCTTTCTTGCATCGTGGACTTCAGCAACTCCCCCCCCTATTTTAAACTTAGACACCATCCTCATCTCAGTAGATCACTGACTCCAGATACAAACGCATCAACAGCTAAGTGATTTGATCACCTATGACTACCTTTGTATTGAAAGTTATCTAGTATTTTAAAACAGTGTGTTTCTGTTATATTCCATTTTCCAATCCCCCAGATCTGATCACGGGCAGCATTAGGGATTCATTTTAAATTCAAAGAATACATCTGGTTATTTTGTGTATTTTTCTTTTCAACAACTTCCACAGAAAGTCTGACACCAGCAGTTTCTGTATCCCACCAAGAAGAAGTGTGTGTGTGGCCAAAACCTGATATACCTTACTCCTGCATTCCCAAAAACACATCAATGAACCACACTGTTGCACTGGTTTACATATTCATTATTACCATGGCCACACAAGCTGCAGGTTGTTTTAACTCAATCCTGTTCACACAGTACTGCAGCTGGAAATACCAACTACAGCATGAAATGTAGATCGATCCGCAGCTGAAAGTGGTCCCGATGCATGATTTCCTCCTTCTTGACTAATGTTTGCCAGAAAATCTACAGTTAACGGATGTTTAAGGATCATTTAAGGTTTATTTAAATGGAAGTGTATATATATTCGTTATCTGTTTTTAAAATTAATATTGTCAACACAAATTAATACATTTGGGATTAGAGCCACAGATGGACTAAAGAATGAAAAGTGTTGGTCTTCTCATGGGACTTGTCGATAACAAAACTATTTAATATCATCAGTGTTTTGAGCTCCTAAAACCCCTATTTTTCACCTCTGAGGTTACCCTGACAACATAATATCAAACACACTGCGACACTGCTAGAACCTCAGTTTGCTTCAAACTAAGTGATTGTCAGGTCGTCCAACATGGTCTCCCACCATTTTTCCAGTGGCACAATCCAGGGGAGAGCTTTTGTAAGTTTCCCAAACAGACAGACTGACACGCACGTCCACTTTAAACTGTGACTAACCAAGGGTGTGTGAAAGTGGGCAGGGTTTGAACTTTAAAGCACAGAACCAAGTGGGAACACTGTGTCATCTTCAATGAAAAATGTATACATGAAACTTATTTGCACTTTTACTTCACCAAGCCACACAAAAACTGCATGATGCTGCCAAGTGGAGTTATGACGACAGTTGCCATTTTAAAAGTTATAAACTGTTTTCCCTTGGACACAGTGAGACGACCTAGTTCGTTTGAAGTACACTGAGGGTTTTAGGATTCTCACCGCTGGAGCCAACAATAAACAGCGAGACATGACTGGATGATAGTGTCTAAGTTCTTTCCACTGAACCGGTTGACTAACAGGCCATATGTTACTCTGACCTACTGAACTGACATTTTTTGAATAAAAAAAAAAGAAGGTAACAAACGGCTACAGTAGCCTCCTGTAAAGTGCAGCAGTCCCATTCAGTAACAATAGAAGAAACTGTTAGAAGTGACATCCTCATACAGATCCTTCTCCTGCAAATAATCTCCCGTGGTGGTGAAGGCAGATTAAATCCTTTTGATGACAGTTTAAATGCAGAGTGAAACTACCTGACCGATTCTGTTATTCAATGCTACAGATGAGGCCCAGAGACATCACAGCCACAGTTGAGATGGACGCTTCAAAGCCCAAAGCCAAGTAGAGACAGAACAAGAGAGCAGTGTTGTTTGCAATGTTGTTTCCAGGAAATCATCCATCTCAAGTCGTCACGAGCCAGAATTTGGGGGAGGTGATGGAGGCTCTCAGTCAAAAAAGCCCTCGCTCAGTGACATGATGCTTTTGAACTTCTCAAACCTCAGAAACGTAAAATATCCTCCCACCAGCAGCGAAGTCAATCAGGTTTTGTGCCATTCCATTCAAATGTCCCAGGCGAGAGAAGCCTGGAGGATGAAAACCTGGGGAGGTCACAGGAGAAGGTGCATCCTCTCCTAACAGGGAGCTTAACGGTACTCTGCGGATTTCATCTCCTAGTGCACTTCATGGTGACAGAAGACAACCAGAGTTTGGGGGGTGGGCGCTGAACAAGAGTTCAAAAGTTTGTCCCTCCTCCTTCCCCCATGTTTTCCTCTCATCCTTGCATGACTTAAAAAGCGTCTCTTTTGGAGGCACGAGAGTTGGTGAAAAAGAGGCGTCTGTTGCAACATGATGAGAAGTGAGCTTGTGAGTGTGGGGGGGGTGGAGGTGGTTTGGTAGTGGAGGTGGTGTTACCATATGTGGGATTCACAATGAGTCATTTTAATGACACCCACTCCTCCCCCTAGCCGGCGATAGTTCATTCCGCCGTACAACCTGGAGAGAGACAAGCAGGAGTGAGGTGGTGAAAACTCATTGATTTTTACTTACTTGGCAGAATGAAGAGAAAACATTGTGCCAGTGACAGTTTTCCACAGCTCTGCAGATAAAGGAACAATATTGGGTCTAATGAGATTATTTATTTACACTAAGGTTAAGTTAAGTGGGGGTTATCTAATAGTTAAGGATACAAAAATGATTATTTAATTACAACCGATATTCTTTCTGAATGGCGAGAGTACTGGTGTAACTATCGACAGTGTGTTGCATTATTGTTGGTTTGTAGCATCACTGATGCTAGGCTAGCAAGTGTTTTCAGGTTGTCTATAGCGAGTCTGTGAGAGTTTATCAGCTTTAAACATGTTTGGGTAGTTTAACCTGCAGGAGTTTCTGATTGCTACTCTAAAATCTCTGATATAAAGCTAAAGCACTCCTCGGGATGGACACATCAGCAGGCTCTCAATGACAGGCACACAGAAAGAACAAAAAAACTTGGTAAGACTTAATTCAAATGACCAGAACGACTATGACCCAGGGAGAAGATCACACACACACACACACACACACACACACACACACACACACACACACACACACACACACACACACACACACACACACACACACACACACACACACACACACACACACACACACACACACACACACACACACACACACACACACACACACACACACACAGAGATTACAGCTGTAAAAGATGATGAGCTCAAAGAGAGTGACCTATGAGGATTAGTGAGTTATCTGTGAGAGAATATAATTATGCGAGTACGAATGGGAGAGCATCAAACTACAGGCTTGCATTTCTTTTGTTGCTTTTTTTTTTACAAACAATCTCATTGACGTCAACCTGCTCCTGATGTGACATGGGGAAAATGCAAATAGACATAAATTGCAAGCATTTTAGCCTTTTATAATAAATCATATTTTTAAAATTGTGTCATGACTAAACTATATTTATATCTACATTTTGGGCTAACTGCCCAGATTGCTGCATTGATTAGTTTTATTTTATAGTGCCATGTAAACATTTTGTGCCACATACCTCCATGTGTTGGCGTCAGGGTCGTACACTTCTATAGTTTTGAGATACGTCGTTCCATCAAAGCCTCCTACTGCCATCAGCTGACCGTTGACCACAGCCAAGCCCACCTGCAGGTACAATTTCACTTCAGTTTCAAAAACACAATGAAGCTTTTTTTTTTTTCACACAATGACTCATCAGATACCATGTCATTAAACCAGCTAACAGAATAACTGCACTTTAAACTACATTAGTTATTGATATATGTGAAACACCTAAAACTACCGACAACATGTTTCAACCACACAAAATGTCAACACATACACACAGTCTCCCTTACCCCACTCCGTCTTGAGGTCATGGCCACCACAGGAGACCACTGGTTGGTTCTGGGGTTGTATCGCTCTGCACTGCTCAGCTCCGTGGTGTCATCCCTCCCTCCAACAGAGTAAATCATGTCCTGGTAGACCGCACAGCCGAGGTGCTTCCTCCTGGTCCCCATTGGGGACACAGTGTGCCAGCGGTTCTCTTGAGGGTTGTAACGCTCCACTAAGAGAAAAGAGACACATGGAATAATGAGATTCAAAACAAGAGAATAAGTGTTGAAGGGAAATTAATAGAGATGTGGGAAACAACAGTGCACAGCAATGTGTTTCAATCACAACAACAGGGTTATAATTTTGCATAGTCCTCCATCCTCTCACTCATATATTCTCTCGTTCCGTATCACTTGAGGGAATTTGGAAACATTGTACTTTTCTATATTAGGTGCCTTCAGTGGTAAATGTATCATTATTAAAAGCTACCAAGTGGCAGTGACACACCAATATGTGCAGCAATGTGCCAACAAAGGCAAGGAAGAAGAATACTTCAATTCGGGACAGCAAACATAACCAGTATTCTATGTGGGACGTATGATAAAAAATAATTTTTTTTGTTTGGAAGGAAATGACCTTGACAGGTTTTGTTGAATCTCAAGGATACAAACCATGCATTTTGTTAAAAAGCACAAAAGCTAAATGAAAGGAAAATAGGCAGATCATGTGGATCACCTCATTTACACCTGTCTTCTCATTTCTCGCCATTAGTACTGTTCGGTTGAGTGTTTGTAATAGTTTAACTTCTCATAAATAAGTGCAATACCTGTATTTAATGGTGACGTTCCATCCGACCCTCCCACAGCATAAAGAAATCCCCCCAGCACAGCCACAGCTACACCCAGTCGCCTGGTGCTCATGGAAGCCACACGAGTCCATTTATTTTCCTTAGGATCATATCTGCGGGACAGATACAGATACATATGTATGTGAAGTGGGTACATGTCAAGACTGGTAAGTTAAAGCTGTAACAAATAACAGAATGATGAAGCTTAACATGCAGAGAGGAGGCGAGAAGGACGATGGGAACATTTGTTCTCGTATTTCAACACTGAAACTAATGAAATAATTAAATCCAAGCAAAAACACAATTTGGGGTTGATACCTTTCCACAATGTTGAGACAGGAAACACCATCCTGTCCACCTACAGCGTACAGATAACCACCGAGGACAGCTACGCCCACACTGGTACGACAAGTACTTGTAGGTGCCACGTCACTGCTCCACTGGTTTGTTTTAGGATCATATCTGGATGACAGAGGTGGAACAGAAAAATTATTTTACTTTATAAAAGTGAGTAATAAAGAAGACATAACAGATAAGTAAACAGAAATATCTTCGGTGAAAACTTGAGCGATCATGCCGCACCTCTCCACAGAGTTGAGATACGACGAGCCATCGTGACCCCCCACCGCGTACAGCAAGTCATCCAGAACACTAACGCCGACTCCGCATCTCCGCTTACTCATCGATGCTACCATTCGCCACTCGTTGGTCTGAGGATCGTAACGCTCCACACTGGAAATGGCGTCTCCGCTGCACCAGCCACCAACTACAAGACACGCAGAAAGAGAAACAAGGTAAGTCTTTTTACAGTCGTCCACAGCCGCAGAGTTGAGTCTAGATAATACTATCAATTGACTGAAAAAGATGAATATTTCTGTATTGAATTATTGTGCCTGGAGGTACTGACCTGCAAAAAGTACCTCTCCACAGCGGATGGGTTTCCTCGGCCGTGTTCTCGGTCCCTGCATTAGTGGTCTCTCCTGTGGCAGCAGCAGGTAATTTTTAGCTTCATCAACCAGGTCTCTGAAACAACAGAATCACAAGTATATGATGCAAGTCATAAACCATTGTGGCATATTGTCACTGTATTTCATTCCAGGGTCTACAGACAGAACCCACCTGCACTCCTCGTCACTCTTAATGAGGGGATCTGAACCCACGGTGCCCACCAGAAACTTGGGACTGAGCAGCGGCAGACGGACATGTTGCAGGACCTGTACAACACACGAAATCCATCTAAATCCCCCAAAGTGTCCTTAAACTACGGCAGATTATGTTGTAATATTCAACTTAATATAGAGAAATGATGTGTGGCTTGTGCACTAATGGCCACACTGGCTGCAGTAGCTGGGATGGTTGTGTTAGCACTTCGAGAAACAAACCTGGGGCAGCTGCGGTCTGCGTTCCTGGATGCTGTATTTCACCCAGGCCATCACAGCATTGAAAACCTGCTCCTCACTCCGCACGTTGAGCTCATCGCTGGAAATGATGTCAATCAGCTGGTTTGCTGGCAGCAGCATGAACTCTTCGCTTTCCATGACCTACCAAAGAGCAGAGTAAAACAGTCAGCCAGCAGCTTGACCACAAGTAGAGGACAGTGTATTCCAATTCTCTACAAATCAATCAGTAAATCTAATTAAATATATATATTCCGATCATTTATATCAGTAACAAATTTAACTGATGATTTACAATAGACTTCCTCCCAAGTCAAATCAGGAATAACACAGTTGTTATAATATAATATTAATAACATTAATAAGGATTGTGACCTATATAGTTTTCCAGTGTACTGGTATTTTGCATGATGGTTCAATGGTAGGACTCAAGAGTCAAAACGTCTGCTGCCCATCATCAGCATTAATAATCATTATAATCATTTTAATACCACCAAAATTCATGTGTGCCACTGGTTTGCAGAAAATGCAATAATTTAAAGTGTCCACCAGATGTAGCTGTCAAACTGTGGTTTGAATCTAAAAAACAGTCAGACTTCAGATAGTTGTTGTGCAAAACATATTTTTCAACTTCAACTTTTAGTTGTTGGTTTCTGGATGTCTAGAGCTGACTATGTAAGTTCAAAAACATCAAGAGCTACATGAGGCAAAATGTATAAAAATACAAAGCGGTGCTAAAATGGAGACATGATGTTTAGATGTTTAGAATCATGACTGACTAGACTTCCATGTTTTCAAACCGCATTGTAATGACACTGTGAACAGAACAACAAATGTCTTAGTTACAACGTGCACACATTCTGAGGCTTGTGATGTGATGATAAAACATAACATGTACACATGTTATAAGAACCAGTTGTTCACATTCACAGGATCCATGCTATTGCAAATTTTCCAATGGTAACTTTTGTTCACATGCATACTTTAAAAGGTTTTTAAAGTATGCATGTGAACAAAAAACTCAGACTCTTATCTGGGAAAAAGGGTTTCTCTCAGAGCATTCCCTTTTCTACACTGTCTAAATATACTTACATAATCTTTATAGCACAGTGCAACATGTTATGTTAAGAATTTTATGGGACTTTGGACTTTTGGACATACATTTTCTATGTTCTTACCTCTTGAAAATTGTGCTGGGTGAACTTGTCTGCAATGCGGAGCAGCTCGCGGCAGGAGTGTGTGTCGGCGAAGGCCCTGATGCCCAAACAATTGGAAGGATCTAGCTGCCTCTTGAGGAACTCGCAGCAGGCCTCCTGGATCTCAGCCAGCTGGAGGAGGCAGGCAGCAGGGAGCAGTGTCTGCACATTCCCCTCCTCTACAGTGACCTAAAGAGCAAGGAGGGCAGGACATCACAGATTTGTTATATAGTTTATCATAAGGCTACAAGTAGCAGGGCGACAGATGACATGTCACCATCTCAGTCACAGAACTCGGCATCACCTTCTTACTGCCCCCCACAAGCCTCCTGAAGGCCACCTCACAGACTTCCTGTTATATCCTTGTATCCTTTCTTGTATCTTATTTAAGATATATTGGTATACTGTGCAACACTAATGCAATCCAATCAATAGTGTCTCGTGGCATTTTGTGAGCATTCATATTAATGCAAGCAAAACAGCACCAATCCCTGATGCCAAACCTTAATAAAACATGATGGTAGTGTTGTTACCTGGGAGGTGTAGGCAAAGTCAATGAGCAGCTCCATAGCCCTCTCATCGATGTCACGGATGACCACCTCAGTCTGCCTGCTTTCTGCCAGCTCTCCAGTAAACATTGCCCTGTGAAGAACATTAAAGTAGATCATGAGATGTAATGTTACAGCGAAATTGAACAATTTCCAAATAAAACTCTGGGTACCTGAAGTAGGGGCTGCAAGCAGAGAGGATAACACGATGGGCATAAATCTTCTTGGCCCCCACCACCAGCACCACGTCACAGAGCTCACGGTGTTTCCTCAGCAAGTTGATCACCTCCAGGGTCTGCCGCGGGTGTTTGTCTGAGACGTAGGGCATGCGTGCAGGCTGGGGGACCCCTTCAGGCAGTTTGTTGGGGTCCCCCAGAGTACAGCGGCTGGTGATGTCCATTCCAGTGGCGTCTTGGCGTGCGCTGGTGACCCTTGACATTAACCAGATATGCAAACATTAAGTGAGTAAATATATACTTGGGCTTCACTTCACATCTTGTTGAACCGATCAGGTGAGTTGGTTCTGTCAATAATGGTGGAGGGTTTGGAAACATTTTTGTAGGATGTCATGTGGATTACAAACTGCTCTAAACGCAGCAGAGAGAACTATGTGAGGAAAGATTTATTAATTTTGTGGGATGAGATATAAGAAGAAAGGAATTCAACATGTTTTTCTTTTGTTGCGACTATAGCCAAGCAAAAAACCACTGGGTTCTCCTACATATGGAAAATGCAAACAGTTTATCTGTCAGCAAATACAATGTTAAAATTTGCTGATAATGTTAAAGTACTGATACACAAACTGAAGTAATTTCACTAACTTTTATACAGATTTAATTTTATTATCAATAAAATCATAATCTAAACCATGCAAACTGTGTAACATTCAAAGAAGGAAGGTTTCAGTTAGCTAAAAAAGCTTTTTGTTTTACAATGAAAACTTCTTGTAATGCAGGTTTAAATACAACCTTAAATAAGTAAATCAAATGTGCATATAAAAACAGCACCACCATTATGAAAAAAGAATGTGTATATAAGAACACCAATGTAATCACAATAATATTAACAAATTTAAATGGTAGAACTAACAATCAGGGAATTTACCACAATATACTGTGAAACCAGTAATTGTTTCATCCCTAATCATGAGCTAAGAATTTTCCAACTAATCCTAATGCCCATTATCTCTTTTCCTTAATAACTTACCCCTTCCCTGTAGTAGTACTTCTGGTAATACATTCGCTGGAGTTTTATTTTTGGGTTCTGGACCTGGATTTGGTTTCGAGTCCACACTAGTTTATTTTTTACTACACAAGTGTTGCTAAGACTATAAATAGAACACTATTTTCTGCTCAACATCATTCCTTCACCTAACTGGCCATCAAGCTATTAACCTGTTAGAGGACAGACACTGACCACAGGCTTAAATTAAAAGCAGAGCTGTGGTCAGACCCACCCAGTCCTCTGGGGGTAGGTGGAGGGGGGTTGTTTGTGGAAAAGACTAGTCTTCAAGGGGAAACTGTATTGGTTTGTCTTGCACACAAGCTTAAGTGGTACCAGCAGGACGGGTGTCAAAGATTGAATACATTTTATTAGTGGCTATTTGTGATCGTTGTTGTGAGAATGAAGTCTTGAGTTTTGATTAAAAGGACTTCCCGTTTAATTGTGGAGAAAGACTCAGAAACACAGATTTATCATTCTGCAAAAGATCACACACACACACTCCTACAAACGTCCACACCTACCTGCGCATTGGCTTTGCTTCCATGCACTGAAGAACAATGTTTGGTCTCACACCTTGAGGTTAACCTACAAAAGCCAAGAAAACAAATTAGACTTTCTTTGTAGTCAGTGAAGAAATTGCATATGAAGTCAGCAGTGTTTACCAGGGACCAGGCTGACTAGCTACGCTCGCTACTTTGGAAGGCAGACTAATTGCCTGTTTTGTTCATTGGAGATTCTGCCAAGCCTCTGTCTAACTACCTGATGAATTTGCCTGGTAGCATTTTTTCTCAAAGAAATACACTTGATCTATTTGCCTCCAGTGAGTCATTATTATTTTTAGAAACACCTGTACAATCTATTGTGATCAGACACAGTCACCCTGCCTTTGTAAAGTTCATGATTAATGTTTTTTTTTTTTACACTAAGTCAAGCAGGTGTTCGATCAACTCTGCTGTTTTGGAGACTGTAGTCTGTTGTGGTAAAGTTTCTGTATTACTGTTTCCCACCTTGTATGTAAATGAGGGACAGTGTAAAATAAAACCTTTCAATACAATGTAATCTGAAAACAATGACCACAGATCTGGTACTTTTCTACACAGACACAAAAACACAATATCCACAACAAGCAATGTAGCATTGATATATCTTGCATGTCATGGGGGGGTATGATTTACTACACGTGCATAGACTCCTAAGCAATAGCTAAAAACAAGTCATATCTCCATAGACAACAATATATAAAGAACAACAGTTATAGATCTGCATTGAATGATCTTTTAAAGGATCTTTTGTAGGGTTAGGAATTTGGTTTGAAGTCTTGAATTGCTCAGGAATATTCTCATCAGCTGAGTGCATCTTAAAAATAAATACACATTGAAAAAATATTCATATAATAAATAGTAAGAATCTGTTGTTTCAGAAATGGAGGGGCAGATGAGCCGTGTGACTGATTGGGTTGCGATCATAATATCATCATTCCTGGAGGACCAGCGTTCTATGTAAATCAGTAAAAAAATGTACTTGCCTAAAATATATTACAATATGATAGAGATAAATTAGGCTGTAATAAATAATATATCCTACAGATTTAGTTAGTACACTGTTCAGAGTGTTTCACTTAGGTGTTCAATTTGAGTTGCATGATATCTAATACTGTGTCAAACATTTCGGACGACTGCATTTCCCTATACTTTAAATGAGCTTGTTGTGTTTAAGTATTAAGAGGATAAATGTGTGGTTGAGCTGTATTGTAAGGGTGTCAGTGAGTTACTGAGAGCCTATTTTACATGATTCTTGCTGTTCTGGGTTTGCACCCTCATAGATGAATGCACTTCTGGTAAGTTGCTTTGGATAAAAGCGTCAGCTAAACGAATGTACTGTATTTTTCCTTTTCTGTTGTGATTCAAATAGGAATCTTCTAATAACCATTGCGTCATCATTGAAGTAATTGTCTATTTGACACTGAAAACCGATTGGACTCCAAACTAGCTGCTGACAGACTTTACACTGACATTATAAACATGATCGCAGATTAGGATTCACGACTGTTGAACAAGATCAGATGGTCACTTAATGCTAACATCAGCTTTGTGTCAAAATGTCTCATGATGGCTCCTTGTGTTTTATTTGTTTCTATCCAGATAAATGATTCCCATGACTATCAAGTGGCTTAAGATAGACTGAGCGATTGTTGTTAGCAATCAAGCAGATAGACAGATTCCGGGTGCGCACTCTGCCTATCAGTTAGCTTCTTACAGTTTCCAATGGCTTGCTACTAATGAGGATTCACTGAGATGTATAGATAGTTGCAGCAGAAGCCAACTGGTTAACTGAAAGAGACTGAGTAAAATGCGCAGACTTAGCAAAAATAGTGAGCTAGCAAAACTAGCCGAGGATGTCGGGAATGCTATGTGCTGTAGCTAGCCCCCGAGGCAGTGGCTCCACAGGCGAGTCTACCTCAAAACACAACAACAGCCTGACATTTACTCCACACAACCACGTAACACAACATAACAATAGCTTAAGGGGGTGATTTCTTAGCAGAAATGTCCAGGGTGGCCCCGGGGGAGTCTCAGCATCAGGTCAAATATATAAACTGTAATGCTAACGTGAACTAAGTTAATGTTAAGGCTTCAGAAACGCCCGCTGCTAACACAGTTAGCAGTGAGAGCTAGCTGACAGGGAGAAGATACGGTAAAGATTGTGTTTACCTTATATTTCCATCCTCACGACACGTTAAAGCCGCCCAGGTCGCTAATGTTTACAGTTTTAATGTCGGCTCAACACTGGGGGCTTTTCTTCCTCGGTTATATGCACATGCCAAATGCCAAACGCCACTTCCGGATCACTCCTTTTCAAAATAAAGGTATGGCATGACGTCATTGTGCGGTATACCTGCAGACTGTGGATGTGAGTTCAATAAAGACATTACAAAGTTGTTATGTTGTGTGTTATTACATGAAGCACGTTGTGTTTGTCTACACCTGATATATATATATGAAGGTCAGATAATATTTTATGGGCAATTAATGCAGAAAACCAGGTCATTTATGAGCATTTAAAGTAAAATACTAAAATAGTTGGGACTAATAATACTGAGTCATTTTGTTGGTTGGCTTAGGTAATTCAATTTGATAATACTCAAAACAAACGGTTACACAACTGCTTCACTATTTTCATGGCCGCACTAACATCTCTACAGGGCCCAGAGTAAAACCTGAGCTGATGGGGCCCTTTAACCCAGATTCGCAGGCTCCAGGCGTGTTCGTCAGACCATCATCTAGCTTTGCACCAAAGTTCCCCAAACACTGCTGCCACAGTTTTAACTTATATTGTGCTAAAGAGACAAAAGGATTGACAACACAACCTACGTTTAGGAGGTAAAGATATCTGTAGGCCTGAACATGCACTAATGCTAATGCACTGCGATGGCTCACGATCAGCGCGCTAAAGGTGGAAACAAACTGGAACGACTACCCCATTATGACCGTCATGTTTTATTCAACTGAATTCAACCAATTGTTCAAATGTGGGTAAAACATGAATAAATAAACTGTAATGACCTGTTCACATTCAAAATATATAGATGAAGGCAGTTTACTTTGTGATGCAGCAGAGGGCGCTCATAAACTTCACTATCAGCTCCATCGATAGTGGCTGAAGTCAGAACCACTTCACTTTTTGCACACTTTATCTATCTGTCTGTCTATCTATCTATCTATCTATCTATCCATCTATCTATCTACATTTAGATGTCAAATGATACTGAAAATCTTAAAATAACAAAAAGTGAAAACACGTATGTTTCTATCATTTTGCTAATTTGACACATCCCCCAAAAAAGTTTCTTGAATGTCAGTAATTTATAGAAGCCCCCCCAAGCACCAATTACAGCTACTAGCTCTGTACAGCTGGATTTAGGTTGTTCCCCTCATTCATCCCATCCTATTCAGTCACATGGGATTTGTAAAAGGCCATGATCTGACAAGCTGTATTGCCATGTTTTCATTCAGTTGAATCTAGTTTTGTGTCATGCTCATTTTTTTATTTTGTTATGTTTTCATTACCACCAAATTTAATTGAGGATTTTAAATGATTTTATTTGGGGTTATGTTTGGTTTAGTGTTGATTAGTTTTATGTTAAACTTGGGGATATTGTTTCTGTCAATGTTTTTATCAGGTCCTTTATATACAGTATGATTAGTTGTTACAATGCACATTCTTTCCACTTATTAGTGACACTGACAGCAGTAATCTGATCAGTTCTCTAACCTCAGCTGACATCTCAGCTGTTGAAAATTAAAACTTGTCTTTATGACATAACTTTAAGTTGTGTTTTGTTTTGATCTCTTCAGGTCTTGTTTCACTAAGAGGTCAGCCATTAACCTGTTACATATTCACAATATTGTCTTTAAGACAAGGTCACTGTAAACCTTCAGAAAACCACTGATTCGCTCAAATCATGTTTATTCTCATAAGCATCCAAGTTGTCTGCCTTGCTCCCTCTCTTCTTCTCCCGTCCACATTTCACTCAGGCTCTGGGTGCTGGACAGTCAATTGTCCTGGGCCCTCGGCCTCCATGTCTGTCAGTGCAACTACAGATGCCATGGATCCTCTAGATGTGTGAATGATGTTTGTTTTGGCCTTGTGTATTTGTGTAGTCTGTCCTCTTTGCGGGTTTTCATGGTGGAGAGGTGGTTGCGTGGCTCATAATCTTGTCGCCATTCTGTGCACACATCTGTTGCATGTTTGTTCATCCTGGAAGTGGGATGTGTCATTGTTTCCCCATCCTCAGGTTTCTTCCATTTCATCCAATTTTTTGAGAACTAAAATGTACTTTGAGAGAGAAAGTTGTGCATATGGCAGGAGGAGAAGGTAAGACAATCCATGTGTGGTGTTTATGGAAATGCCTGTGCATGTTCATCTTGTCAATTAGACAAAAGACTAAGAATAATGTTTCAGTCAATGTACCTTCTCCAGTGGTTTTAATACACAGTATAACCAAATGCTGCATTTTGCTAGTAGTCTTTACAAAGAGAAACTATTTGATTCACACTTGTAAATGTCACAACTGATATTTTCTCAGTTACATTTAAAAAAAGTTTTACAGAAAACCAAAGATATCTTATATTTTCCAACAAAGTGCCTCATCTCATATTCTCCAAATAAATTAAATTTATAACATATACATCTTAGATTAAGTTTTACATAAAGTTCCATCCCAAGAAAATCAACAATTTACTTGACATTTTCAACTTATTCTCACCTGTGAATCCCTGTGTGAATGAATGAAATTAATTCAGTGACTTAACAGTCACACAATTGTTCTCTTTTTAACTGTCTGCTCCCAGATTGGTCAGTGAAAATGTTATTGTTTCATAGCTGTTCATTTGCTAATGTTAACGAATAAATCCCATTCAATCTTTGACTTTTTTTTTTTTTTTTTTTAAACCAAGAATAATGAGTTGCTTCTTCTTCCCATCAGATCTTCATCAGTTTTCAGGAACTCAGGCATGGCTGACTGGCAGCTGTGTCAGGGAGTGGGACATAATTGGCTGAAGCAACAACGGATCTGGAGTTTGGACTGGGCAAGTAAAAAAAAACAAAAAAAGAAAGATTTATTTAAATCAGAATTTTACAGTTATTTCCTATACAATAAATACTGAACCAATTGAAATATGCTATCTCACAAACTTATATGTAAATTGCCTCTATTAGTTTTACATGGCAACCAGACAAAGGCTTTACGCAGATGATTCAGAATGTAACACCAAGTTAGCTGTGTCTGGTGCATCTTGTGTGACATAACTCTTGGTAATGATAGTGAAGTGTGAGTGTGTTTCTTACCATCCATGTAAGTCAATGTAGTGAGGAGCGGTGTGTCTGGGGAAATAAATGTTGTATATTGCAGATCGTCCATCAAAGGTGGTGTCAGTTGACCAGGGGCAAATGATGTCATCATCGATGAGGAAGCAGGATGTGGGCAGACATGTTTCTTTTGACGAGCTCGGCAGTTCTGAAACCACACCTGAAGGTGGTAGAATGATTTAGGTGGTTAAACCATACACTACTTCACCCCTTTTCACACAAACGCATACCTAAACAATATATTTGTGCATGACATTAACATTTCTTAGATTTCCCACTGTTAACAGATAACACAAGTGAAAATCCGAATTCTCCATGTTCATGAAGCTTCTTAACTTTTTAAATTCACATACATAAAAATAAATCCTGGTGGCATTACAATATACAAATTCAGAACATTTGAAAATTTCTGATTTCTGGAGAATTATACCTGCAAATAATACAGCTTTATCTAATAATACTAAAATCGTATTTATTATATAATAAAAGTGTCTGTCAGGCACATCTCATCTGGCTAATTTCAGTGGACTGATTGACAGTGATTATAAGGACTTATCCAGTTTAAAGACAAAGCCATTATTTTTCTGACCTAACTCCTGAGATCAGTCAGCATGTTTGAAATAATTAAATCCCATAAGAGCATCTCTTCTCGAGTTAAGAACACTTGTTTCACCTGAATAACTCTGCGGCTGAGACCAGTCATCTCTGCCAGTTTCTGGAGAGTCTGGGCATTTGGGTTGTTGTCTTTAGCAAACTGAGTTTGCATTATCTACAGATAGAGATGACAGAAGGGGACAGGTTTATATGGTTCACAATATAGTCACATTTGAGGAGTATTAAAGTTTAGAAGAGAACTGCCCAACAGTATAGTTGAGCATTTGCTCAGGGAAAAGCACCTGTGTAATGCAAACTTATATTATTTATCTCATATTTTGGAGACAGGCATTTTACTGTTGTGGAAGTCAATCAGATTTACTACATTTAGAAGGAAAACTTAACCTTAACAGACATACACAGACACACACATCCCTATTTGGCAATACCTGTAACTGGTCAACAGTGAAGCTGGTCCTGGCCCTCTTAGCAGGTCTTGGCATGTTACTGGAATCATCTTTGTCTGCCAACTCATCCTCTGTTTTGGGTTGCTCTTTTAGACAAGACACATAGTATGTTACCAGAATCGGGATGTTTTGACATGTGTGACTCACTTAAGGGTCCTGTTTCACATCACTTCCTCCTGTTGGCATCTTTCAAGTCTGTAGGCCATATACTAGTAAAGTGACATCAAAGACATATAAATCCATTGACTTTATATGGTACTGGGAAGAGTTCACTGTCAAGTATTCGGACACAATTGCCAATGATTGTGTTGAGCAGGTTGGTGATGTAGGTGTTTTTGGGAGATGTGAGTTATTGATCAGTTTTTTATAAACGTTGTTACTGTTGCCTTCACCACAGACAACACGAATAAAGTTTCATGTGATTTCTACATTGAATCTGTAGCAGGTGTTGGCCTGATGTATATTGTAATACATTAGGAGACCACATCATATAATGTGATTTTAGCTACTTAATATACATGCAAGCTGTTCCCATTAAAATTATTGAGTGTATGAAGCCCTGTAGATATAGTTGAGGAGTTTAGGTAAGACATTCAGGATATGTCAAATTTAAAGAGTCATCTTCAAATCTCTATTCATGTTCATAGTAGAGATGACTAGAGATGACTGCACATGTCTCAAATTAGCTGAACACTAAAGAGCAATTAAAGAATGCAGACACCAAATTACTGGATATTTAACAAATGTTTATTTACATTGTGAGTTTTATTAAACTAAACGGTATTTTCCACATGTTGTGATTCTATTGATCCTCAAACGAAATACAGCATTGCTTATGTACTTTAGTTACAAGTGACAAGTGCCTTGGCACATGTAGTTGGTGTCAGTGTCATCATGACCCGTCTGTAACAGGATCCATGAATTATTTTGATTATATGGATATAGTGTTTGAATTAGGGACAAGCTAAAAACATGAGCACTATGTCTAAATGCCTGGCTAAACTCAGGAGCTCCGAAGGATGGACACTATAGTCACCAGTTGGATAAGACTATTATTAATATGCATTATCTGACCTTTTATACTAAGACTATCTTGACTTTACCTCAAATTCGTATTTGGTAGGGCAATTAAGTGTAATATTTAATGACTTTTTTAGCACACTTACCATTTTCTTTAGCACGTTTGATATTCTCCATCATAATATCATAGTGTGGCCGGCAGAAGACCCTGTTCTCGAGAAATCCACATTCCTCTCCAGTGGACAGCTGGCGTTTGCAAGAGGTGCAGGAAAAACAGGCAAGGTGGAAGGTGCTGCCTCGTGCCCGACGCACCCAGTCAGTAGAGTGTATGTTACGGCCACAACGAGCACAACGAGTCCCGTACTTCCTGAAGAAAAATTAATGAAAAAAATAGGAATGGGTGGAGTTTGAGGGTTAACATTCCCAATCATACATTCAAAACTTAAAGAAGCATTAAATAAAATGTTGCTTGTATCCTGGCATCCAGTGATCCAATATATTAGAAATCAGACCTGTGGAAGAACAGCCCTCAGATTCCCCTTTCAGCAGACCTCGTCATACAAAAAATGATTTTCCTTTCTTCTGCTATGTATTTTGTCGATTGTGTCCCATTTGAAATTCCAATTTTTCCAATATGTATTATTGTCTTCCTTTTAATCACAGACCATATAAAATGCATATTTTCAAGTGCAATCTTTGTCACCATTATTCTCCTTAATTATATGATCAGGTATTATAATATGTATTTAATGAGTCGTCAAAAATAATAAATCCAGATTTATTTATTTTTTTATTCATAAAGAGACATATGCTGGAGATAAATGATGCTATAGCTGTGACTGACCTGAAGTAGTCGAGTTTGCAGAAAACCTGTTTATCTTTGATGTAGCAGCTCACGTGTCGCCCCAGTGATGTTTTACACACACTGCATGAGAGGCAGCGCACATGCCAGCAAAAGCTGTTCACCTGAGGGGGAAAAAAAATAAGATTTAAATAACAAAATGGTTTACTTTAACTGTGTAACGTATAGCTGGCCAATTATATAATACCACATGTGAAATTCACCCATTTATGTATATACTTGCATACCATTTTTCACACATATACATAAACACATGGCATTTTACATTCATTTTGTATACCATACCTGCCTATATACACTCATAGCCACTTGTATATGCCTATATAGGGATAAGTCTATTTCAATATCTCCTTATACTAATGCACAAATACAGTGTTCATTCTTGTGCAATCATCACGTGCCACTGCTCTTAAGTACATTTCCCTACAAACAATATTTCCTTAGTCAAAGGTGTTTTGTTGCATGTTTATTTGACACACACAATATATATATATATAATTCCATTCGGTTGCCTTTTTTGTTGTGTTGGCCTCTGTAAAAAAGTGGTTTTTCCCGACTGGGGATGAATAAAGTTTCGAAGACATTACTTACAACCAGGTTTATGTTAATCTCAATTTAGATTAAGCAGAACAAATAAAGAAAGGTGGAATAGCAGTATAGGGAACTTAGGTGAAGAGTAATACAAAAAGGTTAATATACAAGTCAAGACAACAGTAGCGCTGGGTACACGGATGCTTCCTTCTTGGCCTTATAGCTTCCTCCTAGTTAGCTACAATCAAAGTTATTTGACAGTGTAGACATGATGTCGGTCTGACCTTGAGCAGGTACCGGTCCACTATCTCCTGGCCGCAGGAGGTGCAGAGGGTTTTCCCCTGCAGGGAGGACACAGCGTGGACGGAGGAGGAAGAGGACGAGGAGAGGGAGGAAGGAGAGTAGGAGTCTTCCTCGAAGATATCGTCAGGCCCGGAGGAGCCCTGGTACAACAGAGACCCCACAATGTAAAGACAACCTTCAAACACACTTCTCACGTTCTTTGCGTTATTGAGTATACATGTCTATATCTTAAAATGAGAAGCAGAGTATCAGTAACTTATATTTTCAAGATGTCTGAAACTACTCAGCTCGGGTAGGGTCGGTTCGGACGGAGTTAGTTAAACAGAGCAAAATGCTACATGCAGGTTCCTGTGTATTTACTTGGCGGCACTCTGAAGTGCGCAAACTCCCATTCGACTGAACCTCCCCACTCCCACGGACCGAAATAACAGTGTCTCACGTGGAAACTGAATTAAAAGTGTTTAACATGGAAGCAGAGACAAGCGTGTTTCGCGTGGAAACACCTACTGTGTCGACACAGCCGTGTCCGCGCAGCAGCTCAGTGAGAGCAGCCTCAGGTCCCCCTTCGTCCCCCGACATGCTGTCAGACACTGGCACGCGCAAACCGACTGATGAGCAGGTACGCTAACGTCGCTGTCATCTCCATGACAACCACCGAGGTCAGCCCACTGCCCCAAAACGGGGAACTCCTGGAAAACGTTCCATTCATCCAAACTCTTCTGAAGCCTATCCCTGCTCCTGTTTATTTCACGCGCCGCCACATTTAATGTACAAACACGGCCGTGCACTTCTTCACTTCGGGTCAGATGTCTGTGGAGGGGTTCTCCTCCATTTTCTACCTGTGTTCAGCAGGTCCACGTGTGCGGGTGCGCGGACAGCGGGGGGGCGGCGGCGCGGCGGCCCGAACGCGCTCACAGCTGCACTTCATAAAGGCAGATTGCGTTCACAGCAGCGCACGTGCACATGATGAGGAGGAGGACGGGACGGTTCCAGTGACGCTCGTGCAGGTGTTCGTGTCTTCATGCTAACAGCAGCTAAAGGGCAGCCGCCGTTACCGACAGTTAAAAAGCAAACTAACACCGAAATAACAATAGAAGGCACACATTTAAAAAAAGATTCATATTTTGAATAAGTTCACCCTGACACCATTTGCATTATATTTAGCCAGAAAGGGTCAACATGTGTTTGCTAAGTAGCCTGTAAGCTACAATAATAGTGATTACTAGCCTGTACCCCTGTTATTATCACTTTTATGTCTCAGGCCTATGGTCTCAATCCTGTATATAAAGAAGGGCCTGCAGGCCTAACTTCACTAAGACTTTCTACCTCTGTTCACCAGCAGGAAATAATATATGCTATTAAATTGTATAAAACTGGTGCTTTTAGAAAAGGCTGATGATATGTCACCAAAATCAAAAACAGTATTAGTTCTTTTATGAAACTAAACATGTAGTTTAGTGCAACTAAACGAAAATAATGATGAAGTTAGTCGTGCAATAAAGTATCAGTGACATGAGGACATTTTAGTTTTAAACTGCTGAAAAATTCAACTACTAAAGTACGTGTCTTTAAAGTTTGAATTAATGGAACAACTTCTGAATCATAAAGTCTTTACGTAAAATGTAGGAGTTGTGTGATTCTTTAGAGAATGGAGATGCGAATTATTACGAGTTCATGCAACGTTGCATGTAAAAAAAATACACACACAAAAAAAAATGACATGCAGCACACTCACCACGCTGTTGGAGATACTGGAGTGAAACATCTTCCCGCAGCCTCCGCCGGCTGCTGCTGCGCATCCCTCTGCAGCCAGGTGTTGGTGCTGCACAGCAGCCAGATGTTTCTTTGTTAGTCCACTGTGGTGCAGCTCGTCACACACCTCTGGTTCGCTTCTTGTTCTGAGGAGAGCCGCGACCTTTCCATTTAAAGCAGCCCCCTGTGCGCCTCCCACCCAGACGGCCTGGACCCGCCCGCCCCAGGGACAAGTCTGGGTTTATATTGTGAGGGGATAATGTGTAGGCCTAATAATGACTAGTGCTACTTATTACTTTAATAACAACAAAATGTAATTATAGTCTTTTCATTACTGGATCAAATCTTTTTTTAAATTTGTTTGAGATATCTGTCCACAGATATAAACTATAGGCCTATGCGTTTATTGTTATAGTCTCCACAGCCTTATAAAACTGCAGCACTTAAAGAAAATCTTTAAAAACGAATTTTCCTGTGAGCGACACAAAATCCTGCTTCTCAGTGTTTCTCATGTTATTTAGTTTTCTTGCCATCAGGGACATTATGAACACAGAACCGTTCATGTTTGGGGAATGATTAGTATTTGTTTAGTCATCCACACTGTCTGTGCAGCACAGCTAAACCTGTTCATTTCATTCTTTGTGTAGATGCGTATTCCAACAACATATGTTTCATGGGTAAATTGGCTGAGGCTTGGAAAAATTCTATTTTTTGACATGCAAAAAAATAATAAACTCCTGCACACTGTCAACACTGTAAATATTTAGGACCAACACATTTTTCATCAAATGTTGTGTGTGGGGAGTTGATATTATTTTGTAAATGACACTGTTTTTTGCAACCTTGAATAATGCTCAATAATCTGCATCTTCATATTCTCTGAATACAAAGGCTGTTGAAAAATCCTTGAACTGTATTGTACATTTTTTAGAACACCCATGATTTAAGGCTATAAGCATTTGTTCTGGGTCAAGAGGGGGTCGCCAGCACACAGTGATCTCCCCTCTCTAGAAAAGACGGAGTGCTGTGTCAAACTGTTAAGTGAAGGTGATGGCAAGCCAAAGACCGGGGGTCAAAAAGGCATGAATGAAAACATTCTCAGAGGCCATTTTGTGGATGGCAAGTTAAGAGACTGGGTCAGAAATCTCATGGGTCTTTATGTCTGTAATCCAATAGCCCAGTCCCCCAGCCTGTATTTATAATAAAATGAATGATCTGAAAGTGTGGCACAGAGTGTGTTTAGGCCTCAAAGAGAAAATATAACAGGGTTTCAAATCTAAAACTGAAATAATTAACAGCATAAATATGATGTTTTGTATCTAGCCCGAAAACAAAAGACAGAAAAAAGAGGATGAGGACCTTCACTCCAAATGTTGAGATGCAACCATTCTGTAACTTGTGTGCAGCACCTTCAGGATTTTCAGTACTAAACATGTTTTTCTATTTATTCTGCAAAAACCTACACCTACAAATGTAAACCTTTTGCAAATGTAGAAATTTAAAGCAAATTTTAGTTTTATGAATCTATCCAGTGAATTGTAATTGAAATTTAAATTCTTAATTTTGATAGACATGGAAATATCAGACTGTCTCATTCTAGCAGTAAAATACATAATGAATAAACAAAACACATAATAAATAACAAAATATTAATATATTGTATATCAATCAAACCAATGGGTTAAATTTGAGAATAAACTGATCTAACTCAGAAATAAAATCCTACCTGTGGTTAGGACTAGTTGGACAAATATGGAAAGTCTAGTTAACCATAACTGATCCATGCTGGACTTTTGTTGTCACATTAACAATGATAAACATGCAGTTAAATTTGTGGAATTGTCACAGTTTGGTTTGGTTTAGGCACAAAAACTATTTAGTTAGGTCTAAATAGCGACTTCCTTAAAGTTACATCACCTTCGTCATCAGGGTTACAATAATAAACTCAGAGATAAGACTGGCGATGGATAAAATAAATAACATTGACACGGGAAACAAACCCCAGTTTCTGTCTCATGGGAAAGTCTTTCTAAATTTGTTGTATCATTTAGCGCCACAAAATAAAAAAAATATTAATGAAAAATATTGTTTTTAAACCTATATTATGGAAAATGTAAAAGAACCCCATATCAATTTCCCAAAGGGCAAGCCAACCTAAAAACCCAAATTCTTTATAATCCTAAAAGATTAGAAAAAATTACCATTTAAAATTACCTAAGTGATCATCAAAACTGCTGCAAGTATTTTTTTGATTAACAAGTTGATAATCAATTCACTGACTATTTATTGAACCAGGGTACTTGTTGGTTTCTCAGTTTCTATGCTGCCATGTGAAGTTGCAGCCAATGGGGGCCCAACAGTTTTTGCTCAAGGGCCCCAGCAGGTTAATGAAGCCATGCTTGTGGCAGACGACTCCACTCCTAATCCAGGCTCTTCCCAGTGTTTGAGGGTTTAGGACAACACTCATCACAGACAGCATCTGCTGATCCATTCAGATCGACAGAGGCAGCTGCCACATCAGCTGATTAACATTATGGCAACAAGAGAGATGCTAAATGTGAATTTTGGTTTTTGCTTAGTGCAGTTATATATTCCTTTAGAAAAAAAATAATGGTTAATTGATGGTGCGGCTGCTCAAAATCTGACTCCTATTATGGTCTTAAAGTGTTATAGTTTATGGCATAATTGCTGTAGACGGGGGAAATTGTCTGGCTGCCTGAATTCCCATTAGTTTAAAATTGTCTACAGGTTAAGGAGGTCATAGAGCTTTGAATATCTACTCACACCTGCTCCTTTCAGAGAATAGTGGGTCATTTAACTGTCAGCCTGTTATTGTGCATGAACACTGGTAAAACAATCAGTCACAAGACATCAAACAGGATTAGATTATGTACACATGTAGCACTGATCAGATGCAGCAAGAATATACTGTGCGCAGCCTACTGTAAACCTCCAACATTTACTCTTAAACCTTTCTTTAAACAAACATTGGTGTGACTCTTGGTGTGAATATTATCTAATAACAAAAGTGCAGCGGAGTCTCCCTTCTTCTGAATTGCACGTTTATCATGTTGACGTCAGCGTTCGTGAGCAGTGGCAGTGTTTGTCCGTGGGCTTGGTTTCCCTCTTCAGCCAAAAACAATCCCAGCATCCTACAAACACACAGTTGTTTGTGGTGTAAACCCACACCCCAAGTTTCTTTTAGTTTGACCACGATATTCTTTGGCTTATCTCACTGCTTGTAATACATAATACATGCATGTGCGTGTGTGTGTGTGTGTGTGTGTGTGTGTTTACATGTGTGTAAATTCATCTGAGATTACTAAAATAAATGTCAGGGAGAGTTGCTGCTAAAAGATTGAATGTGTTCGTGCGTGGAGTTTTTGAATTGAGAAAGAGAAGGTGAGACCTCCTTCCATTTCTTGTGTGTGTGTCTGTGTCTTGACAAATATATTGATTGCAAATAATTATCAGGCACTGACAACATATACAATGTAGTATGTTGTACAGTAGATAATGACACCAAGAATGGACCTAAAAGACTAGATTATACATACAGTATAGTATGACTGTGTATTCTGAAGTCTATAGTAATGTTTCATTCCAATCCATTCCCTCCATAATTCATAATTCATACATTTTGAAATGTCTCTAAAGATTCTGGGTCATCCAGTTAATAGTTATCCAATTGAATCGAGAACAACTGGACCTGATTGTCGATACTTGAAGTTGTTGAACTTCTTATTCAAGAGGCTTCTTCAGTTCAGAACTGAATGAGACCTGGAGTTGTTTGCTGGTATTAAATCAAGCTGCTCCCTGTGGCAAACAATGGATCTGAATCAAGCACTTGTGACTATTCAAAGCTACATGAGTCATGTGACCCACATTGTTTTAAAGGGTTCTGCTCTCACCCTTAAAAGGCAAATAGTTGCTTTTCACTTTACACTATACCTTTACAGATTAAGTTTTAAAATTCGAAAAGTCGGGCACCATGCAAGGGTCAGGAATCTCTGGACTAGATTATCTTATTCTAAATAAACAAATAAACAATATAGGTCCATCTCAAGCAGCTACATCACTAAAATAATGTGCATGCTCTGATGTTTCAGTAGCAACACTTCTAATAATGTCATATAATATATCAGTCAAAGAGGATATAATAAAGACTTTTACTTTTGATGCTGATACCTATTGTACACTTATAATATTTTATAATACTATTATAAATTATATTTATATACTTTTGAAAGTATATAAAACTTTTGAAAAATTACATAAATGATGCATTACAACAATCTTTCATAAATATGCTTCGGCCTTGTCTCCCTCTGTAGAGAAAAAGGTTTTTTATCACATGGCAGCTGTAGCTTGACAACTTTTCTGTCCACACAGTCCACAGTTTTTAGTTTTTTAGTTGAATGAATCTAGTTTAACACATCAGTTTAATACATCAGTATATTGATCATGTATGGCTCCCTGAGTTAACACCTTTTACTCTTGTGATTTCAGTCATTTAGGGAAAAAATAACAATGATTTGATGCAATAACAGACATTATTACGCTGAACACTAATTGTTTCAAGTAAAACACCGAACCACAGAGATGAACTCACAGCTTCAAAACTGCGTCTGTCAGTTGATGTACTGTGAAAAGCATGTTGTTATTGGTGCTGACAGACTTTCATCCCCTCCCCTTTTCATCAAAAAAACTATATCATATTCTGAGTGTTGTTATAAATGTTAAACATGCAATGAGTGAGTTTCTTGCTGTGCACCTCCATCTGTTGGAGTTTGCATGTTCTCCATGTGCCTGCGTTTTTTACTCCCACAGTCCAAACACATGCAGACTGGAGATAACTGGACACTCTAGATTGTCTGTAGGTGTGAATGTCGACGAGGATGTTTTTATATGTAGCCATTGTCAGACTGAACTCTAGAGGATGTCTCCACAATTGTGTCTGGACTTTCTCCTGAGTTTCAACAACGCAGCATCTCATCCTGAGATTGTTTTTTAAATTTTTGCATCTGCAAAGTTAGAAACGTCACGAACCATTCACTTGCTATGAATCCTGCAGAGAATCTCCTGCAGTGTTCTCACATCGGCTCTTTAGGACATTCTCCTGAGTTTTTACTGGGGGCTGGAAGAAGAAACTCTGCAGAAAGTCTGCATGCTCTCACATGGACATTTGCTTTCTCACATACAACTCCTCCAGAGAATGTCTGGAGATTCTCGGTAGTTCAGTGCTGTCTGTAAGCAGCATCAGCCATGTGATGAACTGCCGAACTGTCCAGGATGTATTCTGCCTCTTGCCCTGTGTCAGCTGAGATTGGCTACAGCCACCACATGACCCTCAAAGGATAAGCAGTATAGATAATAGATGGATTGATGGATGTGCATATAAAATCTTTGTTCCAATCTTTGCAACATCAGCATTTAGTTATAGTCATATTTTGTGGTTGCCTGATGAATGTAGCTGAAAACAAGATTGATGAGATTGGTGAGACCGAAACAACCTTTGAGGCTGAGGGCCCTGAAACCAAAACAATCAACATCTCTTGTGTTACTTTGTACATTCCACAATTGTTATTAAGAAAATATTTGAATAGTGCAACTTTTATAGTCTCTTGATCCCTCAACAGTATCCTGCGACCCTCTGGGATGTCCTGACTCCTTGGTTGGAGTTCTAGTTTTTATTTGCTATCTACTGAATCACATTTAGATGAGTTGATGGCTTTAGAATGTAGAAATCATAACGTCTGGCTTTTCACCCTATCTCAATGCACAATTGTCAGTTTACACAACTCTGGATAACACATGTGCAAATCTATCACAAATGTGTTTTTCTATAGCATGAAAAATATGAAGTAAAAAAGGCAAAGGCCTCTTATTTTGGTTGTCGGGATTTCTCTACATGGTAAAACTATTAATGTTATATGTTTATTAACTTCCAATATTTTTTGATAATGAATGAGATAAATCTAATATTTTTCTGTTTGTCTTCATCTCTCGATGATATAAGAATCAAAGGAACAGATCAAAGTCATGTCTGTCAATCTGCTGACGAACTCTGTTAAAAACCACAAACTTTGAGTCACTCTTGTTATCAGAGAACTTCCCTCACTTCATCTGCCGCGGCACGCACAGCGAGCCGCCACTGTTTTATCAAGTTATATCATAATCACAACAAACCACTTTATGTCTAAAAGTAGACTTCAAAGCTGAAAGGGGGGTAATTTTGGTTTTCATTCCTTCTTTTTCTGTTTCTTTATTTCTCTCTGTAATCCACCATCTGTACTTTCTTCCTTCTTGCTTCATTCTTTCAGTTTCCTTCCTCCTCTCTTATATTCTCCCATTTTGTCAGTCTCATTCACCCTCTCCACTTACATTTCACTTTACTTATTTCTCTCCCCCTCTCAGCCCTCCTCCGTCTATCTCTCCATCCATCTCTGTCTCCTGCTCTGGCTGACATGTCTCTGTGTTTCCTGTCTTTTGTGAAACCCTCCTCTCTGTCACATCTTGTTTTCCTCATCCTATCCTGTTTTAATCCAGCTCCTGCCCCCCACCCCCTTGCACAGCAGAGTCACGCTATTGGAGGAAACGGATGAATAGTGGCTGCTGAGTGACAGGTTATTCTGGGCTGACTGTGGAGGTAAACATGGCGAGGTAATGGAGGTAAACGTCTGGTCTTTTGATTGTGTGGTACACAAACAATGGCCAAAGGTTTTTTGAAGGGCAGTAATAAAGTCTGGGGTCTTTATCAGAAAACTCAAAAAAATTTGTGAAAGTTTGTCTCTACACTGCTCTCAAAGATGTGAACAATCTCTTAGTTCATGCTCCAACCTGACTGTGGGTCAGTTATCTGTAACAACATGAATCCAAATGGACCAATCTGCTGCCTTCAGGCGTGTTTCAAGGGACCTGATGACCTGCAGACTGTCCATACACATAAATACTTAGAAAATAGTAAAGTTTAAATGCAAACCCCCACCACCATCATGCAAATGCATTTTGGCAAAATCCTTACATTTTCGTATGCATTCCAATGGTAACTCATCTCCTAATCATGTAAGCAGTTGTATCATTGTAAAATGCAGAGTTTAACTGCAGCATCACTTGTGATTGATTATCCGTGTTGTGTTCTACACTGGTAGCAGAGGCTCATGCCAGTTGTTTTCCTCAGGAAGGGGGTCATGTGATAGGAGAATGATCACTGGATCTGTGGAGGCTACAGCGACTAAAATGAGTGAGTTTTCAATCTAAAGAGTAGTGTGGACACCCGGCGTATCCGTATAGAGTTGATGCAAATAGACACATAGAAGTTTGGATATGGCATAAAATCAAGAATCTTTTGGTAGAAGGTTTGTGACATGGGGCCGAGGTAGGGGGCGTTTTAACCATGGTGTCATTACAGTCTACTGTAGCCTATACAGGCAAACATATGGGGTTCTCACAAAGTTGTCGTTATTGTCTCTGGGGCCCCCTTTCTCAGTTCGTGGGCCTCAGGCTGGAAAACATTTTTAAGTAACATAAAGACAATATGCAATAAGCATTACTGGCAAAACTTGTTATGTCTGTTGTTTTATATAGACATTTCTCACAGTATCCTTCTGTGTTATTTTCAACATGTTGTATCATATTAGTCTGTGTAGCTTTATTTGTATAGCACCAAATCACATTATACATAATCTCGAGGCACTTTATTTAAACCTGCAACAGAACCAGACACAGAGAGAGAGAGAGTGTGTGTGTGTGTGGGGGGGGTCTGCCTCGACCGGTTGGGTTGAGATGATGAAAGAAATGGGGAAGAGAGAAGAGGTGAGGGGAGAGCGAAGTAGGAACAGTTTTGGAACAGTGACAGTTCTTTGAGATGAACTGACACTAGGGAACAATTTTACCTTGTGTCTATTAGCTCCGCAACAAGGATCCGTCATAATTCTCCCTCTGAATGAAATTTCACTTTCTCAGATATTATCTCTCTGACCACAAAACTTGCTTGTGTGTCTCTGTCACAATGTAAGAGCTGCCTGCTGGGCACCCAAACTCTTCTGTAAGTAATTACTGTCTGCAATTTATCCACACTCCCAGAGGGAATGTTGGCATTATTCACGTTGGTTTAATTGAGAAGCCAAAGATCATTTCATTTATAAACAGGCACAAGACATAGTAGCAAATAAAAATAGAGTTAAAATTGATTATGTCAGTTTATGTCATTGAAAATGAAACTGACATCAATATCCTGCCTCTGTCAGAAGGTGTTAGGCCAAATGGGACACACACCCACACAGAGGAAGTGTGTGAGGCCCTGTCAGTCTGGCAGAGTGGAAGACAAGCCTGAGGAGGGAATGGGACCACTCTGTAATTTATTCACACTGCTGGCCAATACAAACCAAATCCTTAAAGTAGTACTATCTGATCCAGACATGCAGCAGGTCTGTTTTCCTACACACATATGCATGCATACACACGCACTGTCATGTTCATTAAACCAGTTTGTGACTTGTGGCATCTTCCTGCCAATCATCTGCAGCCTCAGAAGAAGAAGAAAGAAGAAATGAAGAAATCCAGCTTCATCAGACCAGGCTACATTTTTCTGTCTTCAACTGTCCACTTTTATTCATTGGGGGGGATTTGACTCAGGAGGCAAGGGGTTGTCCACTCTAGGGTCAGCGGTTTGAACCCATTCTCCCCCATTCCAAGTGTTCTTGAGCAAGATACTACACCAAAAATTGAGCAGTATGGTTTAAATAGTAAAAAATTATAGTGAAAAATCCATCACCAATTGCATTGGATTTGGCTCCAACACTGTTTACCCCTGAGACTCCAAAAGTGATTTGTGGACTCAAACACTTCACCGACCCCTCCATCGGCATAGTGGTGAGTAGATAATGAGTGCATTTTCATTTTTCTGTGAACTATCCCTTTAAGGTAAAGGAGCAATGGTGCCAGACAGAAATGATGCTGTCACATCTGAAATTCAAACAACCCCAAATCCCTGGGTTCATAGGTTAAAGGATATGAGGGTGAATGTTGGAGAGAGCACAGGGAGAAGGTTATGGTTTCTTAGGGGAAGTAAGGGGAGACCTCTAGACCCTTTCTGAGTGTTTATATAGTGGTGGTAGGATATCCTGCTACATGATGAAATCATTACAGACCTCTGTAGTCTTGGTTTCTCTGCTTCTCTCTCGGTCTCTGTGTGTGTGTGTCTGTGTTCCTGTACTTATATCTTTGTGAGGACCATTTTAAGCATAGACCCTACAGAGTGAGGACATTTTGACCAGTCCTCACTTTTTCAATGGGCTGTTTGAGGGTTAATACTTGGTTTTAGGGCTAGAATTAGGTTTAGGTTAGGGTTAAGAATTTAGTTTGGATGGTTAAGGTTAGGGTAAGGGGTTACGGGAATGTATTATGTCAATGAGTGTCCTCACTAACATAGAAGTACAAACGTGTGTGTGTGTGTGTGTGTGTGTGTGCGTGTGCACCTAAGGTCAGAAGGTCAAAACCCTTTGTTGAAACAAACTGAAGTCAATGAGCCAAATTAGCTGCAGCCTGCAGATCTGAACAACACAGTTACAAAATATTGTTCAAATTTTCAGTTCACTTCATTTGCCCAAATCTTTAATTTGAAGTGTTATTTTTCGTTTTTGTGTGTCTTTTGTTTGTTTGTTTGTTGCCTTATTTTTGCTGTTGCTTTGTGTGCCGAGCTGTATAAATGAGAGGAGGGAGTGAGGGGATAGATGGACGGACGTGTGTGTGTGTGTGTGTGTGTGTGTGTGTGTGTGTGTGTGTGTGTGTGTGTGTGTGTGTGTGTGTGTGTGTGTGTGTGTGTGTGTGTGTGTGTGTGTGTGTGTATTTCCCCAAATGTAGAACTCCCATTACTATTGCGAGATAGTAATGGCATTTTAGCAGCACACACACACACACACACACACACACACACACACACACACACACACACACACACACACACTCACAAAATATATTATCTCAAATAGAAGACTTAGAGAAGTGCGATGCTTTGACAGAGATCGTCCTCTACAAGAAAATTAATTTGAAAGCTTCATCATCAAGACAAACAAAATGTGAATATGAAATATGTTTATCATCATATTTATTAATTTATTTATTGTTCTGATGTAGGGACTCTGACATCTTTAACGTTAGCTCACACAAACAGAAAACATGTGCCCTCATGATTAAGTTTGCATGATATATATCATCATCATATATTTTTGTCAAGTGATGTTCTCGTTCATGTTTTGTTTGATGAATACAGTTTTTACTTCAAGACACAGATACTCACACACACCACTACTTTGTGTAAGAGGCTGAATGTGCCTTATCAAGTGTCACACACAAAAAAAGGAAAATAAGAATTTCCTGTGTCTGTGTTTTTCTTGCACTGAGTCGCTGAGATTCTTTGAAGTCACTGTTATAGTGCTCTCTCTCTAAAGTGCATGTGTGTGTATGTACAATGGCAAGCCCATTCATACGTTTCCCTGTCCAGCCAGAAGGAAATTTTACATTTGTCACCCTCATGTCTGTCTGCGTACATGTTTGTGTGTCGGCGGAGGTCTCCTTCATTGGCCATTTGCTCTCTGACCGCATAAAAGCAACGTGAAGAGTGCAGAGATGCTGACAAGCAGAGCTACAACTTGTCCAACAATGAGCCATGCATCACCCGGAGGCTTAGTCATACAAACATGGAGTGAAAGAGGAAACCAGAATGAATGGGATGATGAAAGAAAGCGAGACTAAGATGCTGTGAGGCCAGGAATGTGTGAGTTACTGAGTCCTGTGTTTATTTAAGTAGAAACTCTTTTCTTTTAAGAGCCAGACTGATATTTTGTACCTGAGCAGTGATTTAAAATTATTATGTGAACTTACTCAAGTACCGGATTGTTTACCGCATTTTAGAACAATGTTGAGATCCTGGGACTTGATTTTCTATTACTTTTTAATCTCAGTTATATTGTATTTTAACACCACTACACTTTATATAACAGCTGGAGTTAATACTTCCTTTGCCTAAAACAACATGTTATGTATAAAGCCAATATTTCACAATTTACAGCAAAATTTGAATAAAAACTTTTCCATTCCATTAATCATCTTAGAACCTCTATATTCATCCTGTGACTCTGGGCACTCGACCTCTTCATTGGGAGCCGGTGGTCTTTATTGCATAAAAATTAAGGACCTGAGTATTTCATCTCACCACTGTCCCGAGGTGACAGAGTGCTGTGTTATGAGAGAGTGTCGGCCACTTCATCAATCACATAAAAGGGGATTTTTTCACGTCACTCTGATGACATTTAAATCCCTTGTGGGTGCATCTTGCGAGGTAGGCTAACAAGCATATTAGATACATATTATAAGCTATAAGCATTAAACACACATTAGCTGCCTCACTTTGAAGATCCTCTTCCGGTGAGTGTGCTGAAAGCTGCGTGATCAAGTTCACCAACAATGGAGTAACAAAAAATTGTGAAACAGAAAATGTGTCCTGACTCATTGTTTGCCGCTCAAGGTCAGGAAATGTCAGTTCATCACAGTGTTAATGCACAATCTCATCCGTCATCACAGAGAGTAAAACTGTTAAAGACCTGAGTTTCCTTGATAGCTTGTCATTCTTACATTGTCTCACCACCACTCAGAAACTCTAACTTTTATGAACCTGCACGGATCTTTTCAATTCAAGAAATGTCTGTCAAATTGTTTTCAAGGGAGTGTAATTGTTTCTGTGTTATCCATCTAATTACTTTGGCACACGTGTTGCTGGTACAGTTTGGCTTGTAAGTTACTTTGGAAAGTCATGAGGAAGTTAACACAATGTTGTTTTTTCTTTATATTGATCTTCAATTCCATCTTGCTACTAAATGCAACAGCGATTTTATCACTATTTCAGCATGATATGTAAAATGTATTTACTACAAACTACATTTTTACTAATTTACTAATTAAGCAAGACCTATAATATTGTAAATTAATACAAAATTAAAAAATGTCCTACATTACATCAGTATAGTGAGTTTTGAAATATGTTTAAGATGTGCTGTATATATTGTTTATAAATGCCATATAGAGGGACTAAGAAGATCAAAACTATGTCAAAGTTGCAGAATCCTGTCCGCTAGGTGGTGCTGTATGTCTATACTATGACTGTGTGCTGTCCCACTGACAGATTGTGTTGTTCTGTTTTTACAGCAGCAGCAGGAATGTGATGAATGACCAGATGATTTTGTCTGAACCCAGAAGAAGAACACATAACCTTAGCAGTTGTTTACCTAAAAATTGAATCTAAAAATGTTACTTGGCCTAAATGAAGCATAAATTATGAATAAAAATGTGTCATTCAGATAATCAAAAATTATTGTGAAATTTATGGTGATCAAGAAATGGATGTTTTACTGTAGTTGCTATAGCTAAATGATTTAATTCAATTTTATTACAGGAAAAACGTGTTGTGTTTACATACACTGCAGTAGACTGCCCAGAACACAACATGCTCTCTTGCCAGTAGATGTCTCTGTAAGACTGTAAAGTGTAGATACAGTCTGGACTAATGGAGCATGAAGGAGACAGTAACAGGTAGTGTGGTCGAGTGAACTCTTGGATGATGTAAGAGAGCTGAACACAGCGTAGCCTCTCAGCCTTGATGCCATTTCCACCAGAGGCCACTGGTATTAGAATGAACAGGGATCACCACAGTTAAAGCTACTGCTGACAAGACACCTCAAACTTGAATCAGCATACGTTATTAGTTTATCTATTATGTAGGTTTTATATTTATCATTAGAACCTATACAATACAGTTTCAAGTTTCATGATGAAGACCACCCTCTTCTCTTCCTTTCTCACGTTGGTCAGTTTAAACAGAGCCAGACAATATTTGACAACCACATGCTGGTGATATATACACGAGGAGACATATGGTCAGATACAAGGCAATATGAATTTTTTACTACATTGCCTGGGCCTGCAGGGACAAGGGCTGTTCTACTCTTTTACAGAACAAGGTATGACATTTGTGAAGGTCATAGCTGCACTTGAAAAGCTCTGTGTTCCTGAAGTCAGCGTGGTAGCATGCTGAACACATTTAGACAGCAGGCAGGCAAAGGGAGTATACACTGAAGGTATGGAATTGCCTTGAAGCTTATACGCTGTAGCCTGACATGCACATTTTTTTCTTTGTGTGAGCAAGTGCCAGAAAAATGATGCAATCAATCCACATAATCATCTTTTTTAAATGTTTTCATCGACCCTTTTGGGCTATATGTCTCTACAAGTCCACAGTGAACTGTAATTGGTCAACTTGGTAATGATAAGGATAATAGTAGTAGTAGTACATAGTAGTAATACTACTACTACTAATAACAACAATAATAACAACAACAATACTAATACAAATAATAATAATAGTTGTAATTCAAAATCCACATAACAAACTGCTAACCATGTCTGTCAGTGGCCGCACACACAGGCAGTTGTATTTAGCTGGCTCATTTTATACAAAGTATAGTAAAGTGCTGCACAGGGACATTAATTAAGACAAAAGTAAATGAGAACAATTTACAGAGCACAGTTTAAAACAATTTTTGGAGAAGAATAATTAAAATAGAGTTGAATAAAATACAATAAAATACAATGTCTGTGAAGATTCTCAGTCATCAAGGTCATGGTATAATATGACAAATATAGTTATCAGGACATCAAGTCGAGTTAAACCTTTTTAGCACTTGGATAATAACATACAATGATAGTATGTAAAATAGTTTACTTAAAGCCTCTTGTAAATCAAAAGGTTTTCAATCTGGTTTTCAAAACTGCAGTGCATGGAGCATTCCTGACCATTGGGCACTTGATTCTAGTATAATTTTACACGATACCCACCCTCCTTCAGCCTCCTTTGGTTCAGTGGTTGTACACCATCATCAACATGATCTGATTCATTACATGCACCCCTTCTTTTATTGTAACATCTTAATTTAACAAAAGAGCAGAATTATTTGATTCTATAATGATCTTCTACATTTGTGTTGACAAATTATTGACATCAAGATTGTAAATCAATATTAGGAAAAAATGGATTAATAATTCACTCAGTACTGTAAGAATACCATTCTTACATACATGCCCTTAATATACATACCACTAAAAAGCTGTGTGAAAAATGTAAACACCACAAAAAGGTGAAAGTGTTGACCACATGGAGTTCAACTGAATCACATACAGAATAAATTGTATTACCTGTATATGAAATCACAAACAACCAATCAGCCTCCAGAACATCCCAAACAGACCTGACCTTTTGTATTTTTACAGGATAAACTTTGACATGAGCATTTTGTTTCATTTTGATATGCTGTATCAGTGAAGGCAGAAATGTCAGACACCAGGGGATAAATGTCAATGGTCAGGTGCAGCACTACCTGCCTCACCCTTCCTTCCTCAGCCCTGCCTGACTATCCTGCCTTCCCCCACCCATCTTCCCATCTCTAACCCAGACACCCCCTGTGCAGCTTTGCCCCAAATCCTCCCAGAACCTTAAAACTCTTCCAAATCTGCTTTCTCCCAGCCCCAGCCCCACCACCCCCACCCCCAATTCAGTTCTGCCAGTCATCCACTGCTAACTCTCAATTATTGAATTTCATTATAGCTGTTGGCACTGGCTCAGAGAAACAGCACAAATTCTTTCTCTCATGATGATAATGAGTCAAATAGATGGGATGTGGAATAGTGTGTGTTTGCTGCCGCCTGTTTGAGTGAAAGTGTTAATGTTTGAGTTTTAGTGGTATAGCATGGCATATCCAGAGTATTAGTGTGTCAGTCCCTCAGCTAAGCCTCTGCTCTACAGGGGTTCTCTACTTATTTAGGTCATCAGATCTCTCCCAGCAAAAGTCAAAGAGAGGAGTGAGGGAGGAGCGACTTTAGAAGGTGAGACCACCGTGAGTGTCACGAGGAGAATCGATGGACATGTGGACTGATTGAACAATGGTCTCTATCGTATATTTGGGGTAGCTATAGGGAGGAGGGCAGGTGGGATTCAGATGAACCCAATTTTCAAATTCCAGTGGACAGAAACAAGATACATTTGATGAGGAAGAGATCCTTACACAAAATATGTATTTTGCTGGAAAAATGGCAGTATCAACATCACATACCTCTCAACAAAAGTCTATACCACTATGTGTGCAGCCTAATGAAAAAATATGTACTCATATACAGAGGTGGTACTCATCTTAACCATCATAACCATAATCAAAACTAAAAGTGATTCCAAAAAACACATTTCTGAAAACAGAGCCAAACTAAGTGAACACTAGATATACTTTATATTTTGATGATATTGATAGTTATAGTATACCATTAGAGTCCACAGTTGACATCCAAGCATTACCTCTCACAGCACTAAACATTTGCATGTAATCGCACAACAAAGCTTATCTGGATAATGCAAACACTGCCCGCTCCAACCCATTGAATCTTCATTTGAATTTATCACACAATCAAATAACTGGTTCGAATAAACATTGTGACATCTGTAGTATTTACAATAAAGGGACACATTTCATTCAAAGTATTAAGAGATACCATTATTTCTATGTTTGACAGTGAGCTTACTCTACCAGTTAACGTTAATTTGAATCAGACATATGATTTCAATGGGAGTTTTTATCATCCTGTAAGAGAGCATGACACATGAAGACTTGCATGTACATGGTGCAGTGAGCAAGTAAACTCTGATGCACATGATTCAAGGATACTACACACATAGTAGTACACGTAGGTGACGTTTACATTAGACTGACTTTGAAACCTTTCCTTGCAGGAGATATAGGGCAGCCTGTTATACATTAAGTGTAATAGAGGTAGAAACTCCCCCATGTCCCCCATGCAATACCTGCTCAATTTGTATGAAAACATATTGATTTCAGTAACTTCACTAGACCAGATTGTGGTGTTGTGTTATTCCACCCTGCTTTGTATGTTATTGAAGACCTCTTAGGCACAAATCTGTACTTTTGTATTCTTTAGAATTTTTTTATGCCTATGTGCCAGTGACAGCCAGGGGCTGGAGGTATTATGTTTTCGGGTTGTCCATCTGTCCCATTGTTATGAACACGATATTTTAAGAACACCTGAAGGGAATTTCTTTACATTTGATACAAACGTTCAAGGTTACCTCATGTTCTTGTGAATGTAATCAGGAACACTCTTAGTGAATGTTTGTGCATCTTGCACTTGGACTTATGGAAGAGCTGATTGGAATTTGGAGGTCAAAGGTCACTCTTACAAAAAAACATTAACGTTTAGCTAAAAAATGCTTTACAAATCTTTAAAAAATGTGGCTAAGATTTCTACTTAGATGTACAGACTAACTGATTAGATTTGGATGGTCAAAAGTCAAGGTCATGGTGACTTCATATGAGTTTGGGAAAATAATTGATCTAGACTGAAACTGCACTGGTTTTGGCGTGGACACCAGTGCATGTTTTTTTGTGTTCTTTTTTTGTAATGCACTGGTTTATTGTTTTAATGTTGTGGAGCTGGCTGCAAGCTAAGTTTTCCACCAGGAATAATAAATGACTGAACTGAATACGTTGATGAACCTGGTAACTCCACACCCACCAAAGCTCAGCATGTTAGCGTTGTATTTATGGGCATGTTAGCATATGTCAATCTTAACATTTAGCTTAACGCACCACTGTGCCTTAGTAGTCTCACAGAGCTGTGCACATGGCTGTGGACACTACTTTTTTTGTGTATGTGTGTATGTCTGGTATGTGTGTGGATTTTGTCAGTGCTTTGCCAGCAGTTTGGAATGGTTAGTTTAATGACGAGTAAAGAACGAGGTATACATGACAGAATGTATGGATTTTGTATCACATACTGTATTACTACAGTATAATGATATCAGTAAGAGCCTTTTTTATGTAATTGTCAGCATCTGAAGTAGGAAGACTAACTAACTTTGAATTCTGTGCCATCTCTTTAGATTTTACTGAGGGGGCAGAGGGAGGATTTCTGGAGAGGGTGTAATGATGAGAAGGATGGAAAAGAACGAGGTGGAGGAATGACACACTGAAAGAGGAGAGAGGGTGTGACAGACTGAGTTTGAGTTAGACAGGAACAGAGATGTGATGACAGAGAGAGAGAGAGAGAGAGAGAGAGAGAGAGAGAGAGAGAGAGAGAGAGAGAGAGAGAGAGATGATGGTGGCACAGTATTATGTAACACTGTGAGGAGAAGAAGAGGTGGAAGGAGAAAACAGGGGGTGATGCAAGGATAAATGGAGGGATGGACAGGCAGTGAAGCAGTGTCTAAATGAAAAAAAACAGCTCTGACTCCTCCTCTGCATGAACCTGATGACGATACGCCACACCCTCTGAGTCATCAAGATCCGCTGCTGCTGCTGCAGAGACTCAGTTTACAGGACAGATGAGATGAATGAAAACACATCTTACAACAGGTTCATGCTTATTTTCATTTAATCAGGTCAAAGGCTTTGTTTGCATTGGGATTGAACTTGCACTTTACCTGAAAGTCTCCTGAGATAGACTTCTTCAAGAGAGACCTGCAACAGTCCCGAAGTGAAGAAGAGTTCTCAATCTTCAACTATTCAAATGAAAAAACATTAATTTAGTATTTAGTATTTTTGATGAAGAGAACTGAAAGTGAGCTGACCACAACTCTATTTAAACAGATGAAGTACAATATTAAAGCTGCATCAACCAGCATTTTTACATGAACAGTAGATGATGTAAATGGGTTGCTCGGTCAGGAATAGACCCATAGAGAAAGATCACCGAATCTGCAGTTACCCAGAACTTCAGTCTCTTTCAGCTCATTGTTTCAGGGGACACTAGTGTCACTCTTTCCTCTGATCCTGACAGTCTTGTTTTCAGCAGTAAGAGTTCTGATAAACCCACTGTACTCTGTACCAAGCTAGTGACTATATAACTGGACAGGGGGTATGGTGTAAAGCCATCCATTTGTTTGCACTGGAGCTGGGTTGAAGCCCACAGTTGCATCACAGGGTTGGCTCCATCTTGAACGTTTTTCATGCTGTATAGAAATATGTTCCATTATCTCAGACAGACAACAGAGACTTAAGATACCTAACCAAAGAACAGACAAATATAATTAACACAAAAACCAACACAACACCAAAATCAGACTAAACAATACCAACTCAGACAATACATATTATAGGTTATCGCAGTCTTATCAACAGGTCCGACAATAAATAAACAAACAAAATAAATGAATAAATAGATATATAAATTGCTTCATGTTATTCCCTTAGATTATTAGGGAGAAAAGAAAAAAGTGAACCTGGTACTCAACTACAACGAGCCATTGTGCTGCTAGCAATATCACAGAGCAGGTAATACAGTTTACAGCAGACTGTATAAAGTAATTGTGTGTACTTGCGGGAAAATGGACACACAAGGACACACAACATAGCTTTCGTGCTATGTGTGCCATGCTAGCTGTCCATGCAATACTTGTCTACATGGGAAATAAACTCCACAAACAGCTGAGCAGACACCAGGTTCATGGGAGCCAAACACTGTCATTACAATGGCTACTTCCTTGCAAACAAAACCACAAAAACAGCAAAATCTTATTGTTGACTGTGCGATTGCATGCATAATTCAAATCACAACCTGTCGTATTCAGTGTATAGATTGTAGCACAGAGATTGCTCTGATTATTTCTCAAAGCGAAGAGGATTTTGAAAATGTAAGGGGACACAGAAGGGGAGGAGAATACTGCCAATGGCAGCTTATACCAATGGCAGCTTATACCCTCAGTTGTACATATGGCAAATCAGACCAGCCATTGACCTAGACATGGTGTGGGAGTAGAATGTCATGCATTAGATAATTTACCCCAAAAATCCTATTTAAACATGCTCAACAGATCAGTCACTGTAACTTACAAAAGTAAGGGATGACGCCGCTGTTGATGCAGTGGAATCAATACGTTATGTCCGGCCTCCACCTCCCAGGCCATACCCCTCACCTGAACTCTCTGAACCAGAGACTCTCCTGCTACGTTGTTCAAAAGTGGGAGGCAAAGTCCGGAGAAAGTCTGGTCCCAAATCATCCAGACATTTTCTGACTAATAGATGATCTTCAGTAAAAGAGCATCCAGCATCCAGTGGTTCAGTTGGGATGTGGCAAAATGCTGTTGCAAAATACCATAACAGGAAGAAATGCATTCTCATATTGTTCTAATATCGTGGTTAGTTTGCCGGTTTGGACCGAACACCTGGTAAAAAAAAACTGAAGCATGGAGAAGATGAATGTTTTAAATATATAAAAAGAGGACATCTGTTATTTTGGCATGTGTATTTGTTTACTGCATTTTTGCTCTTGTGTGCACACAGTTTGTGATATTTGAGAGATTACAAAACCCCCCACCAAATCAAATGGGAGCCATAATCCCCTATAATCCTATAGAAACCTCTGCCTCTCCAGCAGCCAGTCAGTCAGTCATCTGGCTAGCTAGCTTCATCAGAGAGCATCGGAGACCGCCATCCAGTGCGACAGTCAGCCAGCCAGGTATCCAGGCCCGTCAATCTTTTAAATGCTTCAATTCACCATAAAGGAAAAAAAAGAGATTGGAGGAAGATGGAAGAAAGAACGGTGTCAAACCATGAGTTCGATTGTCGAGAAAATGTACTCACACAAAGTCCAATATTAACATTTGTTTATTAAGATTTACCACCCTCAGCTCTGGATGGTCCACAAGAGATTTTTATTGTAACAAACAAGCACAAAGCAGGAGAGGCGGAAACGTAATTTTGTGTAAAAACAAGTTAATTCAATAATTTATGGTACTTTGATTGTATAATATATTTTTGTGTATTGTACTTTTGAAAAAGTATTTTCTTCTTGGGTTTTGAATTGTAAATTTTCTATGATAAGTGATGCATTTTAAAATTTAGAAAAGTAAATGATCGGCAATTGACTACAGACTTGACAGTAAAGAGTCCAAAGCATATACAACTGTTTGTGATCACGTACAATTGATAGTCACATCAATCAATCAATCAAATTTTATTTGTATAGCCCATATTCACAAATCACAGTTTGTCTCATAGGGCTTTAACATGGTGTGACATCCTCTGCCCTTAACCCTCAACAAGAGTAAGGAAAAACTACTAAAAAACCTTTCAACAGGGTAAAAAGAACGTAGAAACCTCAGAGAGCCACATGTGAGGGATCCCTCTCCCAGGACGGACAGAAGTGCAATAGATGTCAAGTGTAAAGGAGAACATCAGAAAGATAAGGGTATTTGCAGCATTGATTAGAATAAACACTTTGTAGCATAATGGAAGGTCAATGAATTGATGGATTATTGTCAGTAATGGTCGAGTATCTGAGGAGAAATATTATATATCAAGCAGTCTTGTTGTAATCATAGTCTATGGTCAGCAGCCACCATGATCATGATCCACCATCAAGATCGGATGCCACTATAGTCCACAGTCATTGTCCACTGCCACCATTAGGATCCACCATCAGCTGCCACCTCGATCGTGGTCCACCACCACTATCAGATGCCAACACGATACAGGATCCGCCATTATTATCACGATCAGCCAGCATGATACAGAATCCGCCATACTGGATCCACCATTACGAACTCTGATACGCGATCCACAGATCATAATCCACGATGTGGCCGCAGCCGTGGCCCTGGATCTGCGGACGATAAGGCAAAGGGACTCTGGGGAAGAAGTCAAGTCAGTAACATGTATTGATGAGATATTAATTTCTTTGATGTGATAAGGATCGAGAAGAGGAAGGAGAAGCTGGGAAGAGAAGCTCCGTGTGTCATGTGTCCCCCGACATTCTAGACCTATAGCAGCATAACTAAGAGCAGGTCTAAGACAAGCCTGGACCAGCTCTAACTATAAGCTTTATCGTAAAGGAAGGTTTTAAGCCTACTCTTAAACGTACAGATGGTGTCTGCCTCCCGAACTGAAAGTGGGAGATGATTCCACTGGAGAGGAGCTTGATAGCTGAAAGCTCTGGCTCCTACTCTGCTTTTAGAGACTTTAGGGACGACAAGTAAGCCTGAATTCTGGGAGCGCAGTGCTCTAGTGGGTTGATAAGGTACTAACAGCTCTTTGAGGTATAATGGTGCCATATTATTAAGGGCCTTGAAGGTGAGGAGGAGAATTTTAAATTCTATTCTAGATTTAACCGGAAGCCAGTGTAGCGAAGCTAATACAGGAGAAATGTGGTCTCTTTTCTTGGTTCTTGTCAGGACACGTGCTGCAGCCTTTTGGACAAGCTGCAGAGTCTTTAACGACTTCCTGCTGGAGCCTGATAATAAGGAATTACAATAATCAAGTCTGGATGTAACAAAGGCGTGGACTAGTTTTTCTACTGTGCTGTGCTGGTCACATCCAGATGATTCTCTGGATCTGCACCAAATTGCTCACACTCATACGTCTGTGACTTATAGAAATTGACAAAAAGCTCAAGAAAAGTCCTATCCTGCAACATTAAGGAAAGTGATTTAAAAAAGATTCCTGCATCCACACCAATGCACAGGGAGGTTGTGGTTCAGGAGGTAGAGCGTGTCGTCCACCAACTAGAAGATTGGTTCCATTCAGAAGTGTCCTTGATACTGAATCCCAAAATTGCCCCTAAAGGTCTTGTGTGAGTGGTCTGGATTGAAGTGCTGCATGAATGTGTGTGAATGGGTGGATGACAAAACTTGTAGAGCACTTTGAGTGGTCAAGTCTAGAAAAGTGCTCGAAAAATACAGATCATTTATCATTGACACAAATGTGACACCAATACTTGACACCATTTATTGTTTTTTTTCCTGGCTCATGCCTCATTCCTCCTGTGTGGTGCAGAGGTTTACGTCAGGCTTCCTATGGTGCATGGTGGCAGGTTATGGATGATTGTTACATGTTTGATACATGTTTGCCATTGCTGTGTTTCATCATTGTGTTGCCCAGTTTTGTGTCACCTGATGTAATTTCCTTGGGTCCATGTTGAAAATGCATGTCCTGATTTGAGCTTGTCATTCCTTGGATTTGCTGTGATGGATTTCACAAATCCAATAAAACAAATCAAGTCAAAACTCTCGTTTTTTTTATGGTGGCCCATGAAGGCATCACCAGCTGCCTGCTGCGGATTCAGATCCCCCCCCCCCCCCCCCCCCCCCCCCCCCCCCCTCGCTTCTGATTGGCTGAGGCGGTGGTCCAGGGGGCGGGAGCTGTGTGAGTGTTGGCACCAGTCTGCCTGGTTCACAGAGAAAGGTGGAGACATTTCTCACCGTCACACACTCCTGACTGTCACACACACTTTAACACACACTCAGCCACAGGATCGGGACGCAGCTGAACGGTGAGTAGCCTTAAAAACCACATTTATCGTGTGTCATCGCGTGATCGCGGCTGTATCCTCGCGTTGCGCCGTCCGGCCCCGTGTTTATGAATGAATGATGAAAAATCCCTGTCATATTTACTGGGTTATCCGGACAGTGGTGCGCGGGTACGGGCCTGTGTTTCCACTGCATGGCGGATGATGGTGCGCGGTGTTTCCCATCTTAATGATGGAGGGGTAGTGGGCGTGTGAGGGGCGATGGGAGGAGGAGGAGGAGGGCGGGGGTCTCATGCGGAGCTCCGTGGATCCGTGTCTCTTTGTTATGGTGGTGCCGCAGTCAGGATGGTACACCCCTCCTGTACTATCCCGGGGATACAGTAGTACAAAGCTATCTCCATGGCAGCCCCGCATCAGCTCCATGTGCTCGCCTTTGATCATTGATGACTGCAGTGTGGCCTCACGGCGTCTAACGACATTTCACATCTTAATATTAATAATCCTGCATAAGTGACCTGCACTGACCCATGACAGTGACTGTGAGGGATCTACTGGCCCGTGTAGTGTTTACAGTAGCAGTGCATCTTTGTCGAAGGCAGTCAGGTGCAGCTCCACAGCTACAAGGCCTTTGTTACATAAAGGGTCTTTTTCCCGGATTGTTGCACAGCATATGCCCGACACCAGTTTTGGGGATATTGTGTTATGCTCTATATAGGGACCAAATCTGCCATTATACAATAATACCCCACCCCCCACCAGCCCACTTGACACACACATTCACACAAATGCACAAATGCACACAGACACACGTACAGTGCATCCTCTGTCTCAGTGTGGATTAGTACACATTGTTCCCCCAATGCTCGTGTCTTTCTCTCTCTGTGGCAGTGTCTGTCGCAAAATGGATCAGGCTTCAGTCTATTTCATATGTGAAATTGCCTGTGCAGTGACTGAGGAGGATTAATGAACCGTAGATTCTGAAATGTAATAACGTGACGTAGGTGTATGGACATTTTTAATCATCTGGTGCTGAAGTTTGAGTAAACATTGTAGTATCTGTCCTATATCCTCTCGTCCCTGCGCTTCAATGATGATGCAACACTGAGATATTTTCAGCCAAGACACACGGCTGCACCGTTACATAAAAGGGACACATTCTGTGCTTCAGCTACACGTTCCGGCTACACAACCTGACATGTTCCGTATATGTTCCGCATCTTGTGGGAGGTTGAAGGTGTAGAGAGGAAGTGTGAATTATATGATGTTTCGTGTTGGCAGGCTCTGTTGCATCCTGCAGGGTTGAAGAGGTCACAGTCATCTTTTCTGACACTCCATGCTTGTGTGTCTCTTTATGTTGGTCTTCTGTCTCTCCATCTGCCTACCGGTTGCCTTTTTACTGACAGTCACATTGTATGTAATCAAGACATTAAACCTTATTTATCTTTTGACATAACGGCGAGGCAGAATTAGATATATCTGATTCAGATGGTTGGAAATGAAAAAAACATTCTGGTAACACACGACATAGCAGATGAAAGATCAAATTTATTTTTCTCTCTCTCTCTCTCTCTCTCCCTGTCAGTCACAGTGGAAAGCTGCAATTGGCCGTTGGTGCGCAGTTGAAAACATCCATAAAGTTCAGTGATGCAACTTCTAGTGACTGTCTGCTCATTGGCGAGCTGTACAAATCTTCCGCCATAAACAGGCCAGGTCTACTTCTATCCTCAACAGAATGCTTTTCTACTGCTTTTAATTCAGAAATAGCAAGATGTCCACATGGAGTTGGTGGAGTTAGTCTAGTGGTGTTCACTGTGACACTCACGGCAAAGAAAACCTTCTCAGAGGGTACAGACATTGCAGGATCTTTTTAAACTGCTTGGTTGAAATCCAAGCAACAGTCTGTGACATTAGCACCAACCTCCGCATGAAAGTGGATACAATTTCTCAATCCATCATCATAAGAGGAAATATATGGGCTAGAAAACAAGATACAAACCACTCAGTAGCATTAAGCATTAGAAGGCCAGCTTGGAATTCGCAGAAGCACATACAAGGGCTGCAAAAGCTTTGGAACAACATTTTCTAGACTGATAAGCTCCAAATGAGCCAAACCAAAGTGATAGACAGGACAAAGATTGGAGAAAGAAATGATCTGCTCATGAAGAAACAAGCTCATTTTGAAGCGGCGTCATGGCGGCTTCTGAAACAGACTCACTAATCTTTATGGATGATGAAACTCATGATGGCTGCAGCAGAAATAATTCTTATGTCTACAGAAACATTTTCTCTGCCAATTTATAGAGAATTGCCTCCAAACTTCTTCATGCAGCAAGACAATGACCCAAAACACTCTGCCAACACAACAAAGGGCTTCATCAGAGGGAAATAGGGGAAGGAACAGAAAGAGGCTGCGGTAGAAGGCTGGAAAAGCACCACAGATGAAACAGTTATTCCCGGCAAGCTTTATTCAACCAAGGATTTACTTTGATACTAATTGTTCCTTTATTTTCTTTTTCAAAATGGGACAATCTGACACAAAAGTTGTTTGTCCATACCAGGATATAAAAGATGAAATTCCGTCTCATATTCATCTTTTGATCAGTGTCCAATAAAAACCAAGGAATTGGCCTTGACCTCCAGGTCGGTTTGGAAAAAGGAAGGCCTACAACAACATCTAACCACTATTGTTATTATTGATTAATCTTCAAATTGCTTCCCAGCCAACAATTCATCATCCCTAACACGTTTAATGGATCATATGACTGTGAGAAAAGCAGTGAGTCAATTTTTGAAGCCTGAACTATGAAATATTTAAATTGAATGAGCCCTTATTCACCAATCATCTCATTGCCTCATTGAGTGTAAAATGCTAACTGATTATCGGAACATATTGCAGGTTGTTTTTCTGGGGATCAGCTAGTTCATGTTTGAAAATATTTAATGTGCCCTTGTAAAAAATAGCTGAACAATAGGTAGCCTATAGTTTGCCTACAGGGTATGTTGCTACTAATACCTGAAAAATATAAATACAGTGAGTGCTCCACAGCACAGATCCTCAAGCAGGCTGCCAGGTTCTCTGCTTGAAGCTGGTTTCAAAGGCCTTTTTAAAAACTTGATAATAAACACATATTTCAATAATATAAAGATTTTTTTTAATTTTTTTATGCTTTACAAAGTGAAGATCTTATTATGTTCATCTGACTGAAAATGGGGATAACTACTGTAATGCCCACAAGAAGGCTCTGGCAGGGGTTGAGGTTGGCCCACTCATACTCCCTTGCCAGTAGACTGATGATCTATTCCTGGTTCTGTGTGTTGTGTGTGTATGTGTGTTGTGAAACATACAGTAGTTAATTTACCCACATTGAATGCCCCAGTAAAGATAAAGGGAGTGGAGTCCTTCCAGCTTCCTTGATGATCCTCAGGGTCTGATTTGTGCCAGGAATCACAAACACTGCTGTTTACTCACATGGAAACCACCCTCATTTCAGTGAATTATTTAAAACAATGTAATAAATAGATGTGCCCATTTTGCATGTCTGTGTAGTAAGTTGACATTGACTCATTGACTGATTATGTAAAGGCATTTGGGACAAACATCACGCGAATCTGTATGTGTGCCTCTGGACATTTTCTCATCGTGTGTCTCCTCTTTCAAGGCTCAAATGAGTGCACTCAGGTTCCTCTGTAGGGTCTTGATGGCCTCTTACTGAGACAGAGGTGGTGTTTGTCCTTCACTTCCTGGAAATGTTGTAATTAAATACATAATTTGTCTTGATGGTGGTCCCTGAAGGTGGCCATGCACCTTATATCATCTGGTGAGTCCTTGCAGGCCAGGGCCTGTCTGTTTGCAGCACAAGCCACAGCCCCTGCTGGACAGATGCTGCAAAACCCCTTTTCACTTGCCCTGAATTTATATAAAACTATTTAGTCATAAGCATGGGATTCAACAAACAAAAGAATCTCACTTGGGCATAATATAATTACCCATCACAATGGCTACCTCTTCAGCTCTGCAGTAACATTTCTGTTGAAAGACCCTTCTTCCAGCTTACGTTCTTAACAGCTGTCTTAACAGCTGTCTCAACAGTATTTGCTCTTTCGTCGGCTATAGGTACCAGGTCTAGGAAGAGATTGAACATGTCCCTCTTTATCACCGTATATAGCGAAAGCATAGGCAAGTAGTCAGTTAGGATTTACTTAGTTAGGAAATTAAGGGATTCTGATGTCAAATGTAATAAATGTTCCCATCCTAGAAATGCAATGTAGCCTGGACATAGATGCTGGAAGTCAGTAAAAACACATCTGTATTGTTGCCTAAATGCTTGTTCTTGATCTGTTCAGATTCTCAGATTTGGTTTCTATGGTGACTTGAGCTAAAATCTTAAGCATGTCATGATACGATGATACTTATTATTATTCATCTGGTCAATGTTCACATTGGAAAAGGATTTATTTTTTATTTTTTAATGAAAATATTTAATTTAGGCATGGGCATTATCTTAGATATACTTAATATACATAATATATCCAAGCTGTTGGCACATATGTTTACTACATTACACACACTTGCCCGCCCATCAAGGCCACTTGAATGTGTGCCACGTACATATGTTAGTTTTCTAATTCTTTTCATAAAGAGATAGAGCAATAGAAGCAAGGAAGGCACCAAAGCAAATTGATACTGTAAGTGTTGAGTTTGGAAATGGTAGTCAGATGGAGGTGGTTGTGGTTCTGTAAAGACCTTCTGTAAATCCATTGTCTGACAGTTGTTTGTGTATTCCAAGGAAGATGTTGAGCAAACAACAGTTATATGCAAAATACACAGCAATAAAAGTAGCTGTACCACAAATTTGTTTATCATTTGAAATGCTACAAACTGCTAAACCAAAAAATGCATAAAAATCCACGTCTCTTTAGCCATTTTCAGACATGAACTCAGGAAAATGTCCAGACCCAAATGTCCGTTTACATATTAACAATGTGGCAGAAAATCGTCTGGGTCAGATGTGTTCATCACGTCCAAGTGTGGGTTGGCGTCTGAGTAGAGCATGCAGTAGGCAGAAATTCTGTATTAGACATCACAGCATTGGCCCACATCAGCAAAAGCTCTTGAATCTTGTTGTCTTTCCAAGTTGACATCTTCTCCGACATCTTCAAAGTATATGGTTCTTCTTTTTCATCCTGAGATATTTGTATTTAAGTTTTTTTTCAGTTCTGCATCTCCTGTATGGTAGAAACGTCATCAACAGGCCCACTAGCTCACTGTGAACTCTCTGGACAAAATCCTGGTGTATTATCACATGGGCTCACTCAGAAAATATCTTACTATTATTAAAGTTTTTACTAGGGGGCCGTCAGGAAAACTCTGGAGAATGTATGGAGCAACTGACTCGGACATTTGCATTTTCACATACTGTCCCTCCGGATAATATCAGGAGTTCAGTGCAGGTCTGCAAGCAGTCTTTGTGATGCTCACAGTCATACCAGCATGATGAATGTAGTAGTCCCTGCAACATATATCTGAATTAAATAAATTCTGTTTATATTCAACTGTGGTTTCCATTAGAGAACAATTGTAAATGTGCATGCAACAAGAGGGAAATCACAACCAAGTTAAATTTAACAGCAGATAAATGAAAATAAATAATGACCTTATGTACTGTAAGCCTACACACCGTAGCCTAGCTCAGCACCAGAAGCCATGTGAAAGACATTTGATAACTGTGTTAATAAACTGGAATCTGTAGGTACACAAGTATTAACATGTTAAACTTAACAAACATTGTAAGCATGCTAACTGTTAACAGTTGCAAAGGTAAAAATAGATAGCAAGCTACTGTATTCCACAGTGGAGGGTGATATTGTAGAGCTGTGCTTGGTGAATTGGGTTTGAAGTGAGCCAAGGTGGCCAATGCAATGGGTAGTGTGAACAGCTACACTGGAACATGCACATCTATGAGGAGCCAAAGTTAGTGTGATGAAATAGAGTAACGACAGACTGCTGATGCTAAAGACTACAAGCAATGAGCTTCATGGATTATCAGAGATGTTCTAATGCATGCTTGTTGTGATAATGATGATGCCATGATTTCTGATTTAGGGATTGGTGGGATTACATGCAATCCCTCCCAGATTACCAGCCAAGCACTGTAGGCAGGAAGTCAGGCTAGCAGTCATCCAACCAGATATGGTTAACGTTTTCAGGCAGTGGGCCATTCAGAGGCGGTTATCCACCCAGTTAACCAATGAAACAGACACGATAGTCACCTAACTGGCCTACATTGACTGTATAGGTCATTTGTTAAGCACAACAGTGATCAGCTATCTCTGCAGGAAATGTGTAGACTCATTCATTAAATCAGTATAAAGATGCTGTATGGAATGTGGAAGGTAAAGTCTTCAAGGTTCACAAAGACAGTAGTGATGCTGAGTGCTTGTTGCAGAGAAGTGCAGAGAGGATGTCCTGAGTTCAGATAAGAGGATCTGCAGACGACAGCTGCACAGCCAGGGAGCAGGATGACCAAAACATATGGATTTGCAAGCAGTAAAGACATGGAGGGAGAAAGTGAGATTTGGATTTAAACAGCATTTAAATCAGCTTCTATAGCATTTAGGCAAAAGCATTTTATCTGACATTTACGGTTTTGGAGGTGGTGAACTCAGGAAGGAAGTTAGCAGTTTCGAGGTTATGGAGAAATGAGAAGGATCAAGCTGCTGATTTTTACTAGTGACCAGTAAGAGGATGCATGAGATAAAACATCCACACCTCTCACCACCATGTAGGATGGTGGACTATGAAAGTGGTCTGACAAAGGAAGCCTGGTTTCTGCAGCAGAGGTGATGTACAAACTGCCCTGTGTTACCCAGTCAAACGCTATAGAGCGTAACAGTTACTGCCCACTTATACCAGCTCACATTTCAGAAAATTCTTATAAAACATGTTTTAAGTCAGGAATCAGGCCGACCAGCTACGAGATTAATCATGACCATAAAACATTTGATCCAGAGCAAAACAAAGGCAAAGGTACAAGACTGTACATAATTATTTTAAGGGTGATGGAACTACGCACCCCACAAACCATTGAGAATGATCCCCTTCGACCAACTTCCTGCGTGCTTCGGGAATTTATTTTTAATTTTACACGTCTTTTATGTATTTATTTGTATAGTGTTTCATATACTGTCTAGTATAGTAACTTTTAAAGTGTGGTAGTGTAACCATAGTGTTGTTAGTGACATGGTTCAGTGCTTTGTTCCCACTTGCAATCATGGGAAATCATGGTTGCTCTTTGGTAAAGGTATTGAAGTAAATGTATTGATCATTGCTGACATGATTATTGTGGTTATGGTAAAAATTCCATAGTAACAGTGAGCACCACCAATCAGAGATGTCGCTCTTACACCAAGGATTCTGGGTAGTGGAGTACTTTTCCGTGACATTGTGAATTAAACATCTTTTTCATAAAACACAGTTGATACCAAACAGTATTGTGGCTTCTGCAGGAGCAAATAACATTGTTTCACAATCTCGTAGCTTGTGGTTTCAATATTATGGCTGATGATCAAAATCTATATTCAGAAAATGAAAGGGATTTTTACTTCCGGAACCATGATGATGAGCTCTGTGTGCCTATCAACCTTGGAATACAGGACATATATCTGTTTTAATTAATGTTTTGTCTGGATGTGCCCCTGGAGTCCCGTGAAATCCCTCGCTTATGTACACTCCACGCCCCCGCTAAGTAGAGCTCAAAGAGAGAGTGATTAGTCGGGGTTCCTAAAATACCATGACTCCTTCCTGTATTAGTCTGTCCAGCTGGATATGCTGCCTGTTTACTTACATAGGCACCGTCTTTTAGTGAGTTGGTGCATTAAGTAAATAATAGAGTTGGTGTTATTCACCTGCAATATTGATCTTTTTAAACGAGTTAAATAGGCAGATGGGATGATGGGTGAGATGGGCTGGCCAGTTCATTGGAAAGTGAAGCTGGGCACTTAGATCCTGATTTTCTAATCCTCATTTTCTATCCATCATTCTATGATACAAGTAAATAATTATCGAAAGTTGAATTATGGCAAATGGCAAAAGAAAAATATAATTTAAGAAAATGTTTGATTGGTTTGTTGGTTTTGTCCTTTGACAATAGAAAAAAGAATATTTCAACCATACAATCATAAATGGCATTCAGTAGAGCACCCAGCCCCAATATTCCCCTTGAATACTCAAAGCTGCACCATATTGTCTGCATTTTAGGTAAATATCTGAAATCTGTGAAAATGTCCAAAAACTTGAAGTATGATAGAAAGTGGAAAAAATGAAATCCTGTATCCACCTCTTTGTCCGGATCTGCCCCAAAATGGAAAAGGTTATTCTTTAGCCCTTTACCAAGTTTTTATGGAAATCCATTCTGTAATTGTGTGTTATCCTGGTAACTTACAAATGGAGAGGGGTGAAAATATTTTTGTAATTTTTCTTTTGTCATTCTTCTTCCATGAAAGGAATGAAAGCAAAAGAGAAGGACAAATGTGGATCTGCAGATATTTCAGTTTTATATCACAGCACAGTCCAGACTGCAACATGTAAATAACATTAACACAAGCTCTGTGCAGTTTTGAACAGATCTTTTGACAGCTGCAACAAGGAAAATCCTGCTGCACACAGCAGAGAAACATTTCTGACGGGCCACCAGAAATCCATCCCATCGTCACACAGCCACATCGATCAGGCACAATCAATCAGTGTGGCAGTTAATGTAGCGCCATGACCCCACATAAACAAGTCAAATGACAATTTATCTGGCAGATGTTCAGCCGCATTATAAAATGAGTTGGTTCTGAACTAGGGTTTATTCTGTACAGTGTCTGTTGGGTTGGGGGATTTGCATCTGGAGAGAGAAAATCTGATTGGTGCACCGCTGGTTTGATGCTGTGTGTATGTGCATGTTCAGTAGGTGAGTGTTGTGTGTGCAGTGTCAGCAGTAATCCAACCTGCTGCTCATCAGAAACACTGTGTGTGTCCGTCTGAGGAACTGCTGAGTCACCATGACAACTGGCTGGGCAGCCATGACAGTACTTTGTTACCACGTTAGATGCAACACATCTGGGATGTAAAACATAGTTTCAGCTTTAGATGTGTTTTTTTATTTTTATTTTGTCCTCAGAGTTTAACCAATTGAGCAAAGGCCAACACCATCATATAATCTAATTCCTATCCTCTCATCACACAGTATCCCTGCCATCAGAATGTGTTGTAGTGGGTTTTTATTAAAAACATAAAAACAAACATGAAAAGAAGGAAAGGGAGATGGAACTTTCTCCATCAGGCCCATAGACACGATTCAAACATTTCGCTGACTGTCGACTTTCAGAATCGACATCTCTGAAATGAAAACCTAACTGACTCCCAGACACATTTCAGCTGCCCAGATCGAATAAATGAGGCTTCTCATTTATCCTCTGGGTCTGCCGGCCTTCAACATCAACGCATTCTGCCATTTTGGGAAGTTCTCAGTAGTAATATTCAATCTTCTTAAGATGGGGAACAAAACTTGGTGGAATGTCAGGGAAGAATCCATAAAATGTTGGATCTTGATCAGGGGCAGATATAGGATTGTTTTATCACTTTGTCTTAGTAATTGATGGATCTTGATGACAACAATCAGGCATTTTTAGGGGACTGATATCTATGAGTGTGTGTAATATGGTACAGATGATTGAATTTAAGGAAACTATTGGTGGAGGTATGCACTCTACTGAGTATAAGAATAACTAACATTTCTAATAAAAGAAAATGCTCCTGTTGGTTTTTGGAAGAATGAGGCTGGTTCTACTTTTCTCTTCCTTTCAACACAACATATGACAAGTTCAGAAGCAACCCAAGTCTGTCAGACTTTTTGATTTCCTTAATTTCTGGGGCTCAGCCTCATGCCCAAAGACTGAGTTCTGCTGAAGAGATACAAATCTTTAGAAGAAAGATCAGAAATATTGTATTTAGGTTCATTTTTCTTTTTCAGGAAAATAGTTTTGAGACAGCAACACACAGAGTGCAATTTGGTACATCTTGGACTGTTGGCGAAGGTTTATGCTCTACATTCTAGTTTTTATTTGTTATGTTCATGTTTATATTGCCAGACGAATGGTTGAATGCACGTTTACTTAACTTTTTCATATACTTTAGTTTATTTAACTTTCTGCTTCAAATTCTTTCCCACTGAACTTAACTTGCAGACGAGGACTCATTGGTGAAATTCCAGTCGCACTCACTTTCAGTCTTGTTTCTAAAGAAAGTGGTTAAGCTGATCTCAATACACAGTTTTTTTTACTGCTTCTGTTCTGATTCCCAGTCCCATTTGATAGACAATTAGCTTTTTTGACTAGCGTCAGTTTTATAATCTGTTGGAATTTGCTCAGATTTTAATCCTATGTACAGTATTAGTTGTGTGATGATGAAGAGAAAATCAATGTTCATGAAGGCTTGTGAAAAAACTGTTGATTTAGTGTCCAATTATTATCTCATGTTGACCACCTTTAATTTATCACAGTAGGACTGGTCAGTCAAGTCAAATGTATTATATCAGATTCACAGTGATCAACTCCCTAATCTTAACTCCTCTTCTTGACAACAGTTATTCTTGCAGCATGTCCTGGCGTCTATTTATCTCTTGCACTACATGTGAACCTTCAGTGGGGCTGGAAATGAGCTGCAGTGTCCTTCAGTCAGGTCAGAACTGGGAGGAAACTGATGTGCTCCTCTGTTCATCAGGTCACATGAATCTTTTCTGTGCCACTTTGCATAATACAGTCCTCATGGAGTCTAGCCATAAAAAGACGTCTTGTTGATTGACACTAACATATAAAGTGTCATAAAGCATGATATATTGTGGCTAGTTGGCAATGTAGTGGGTAATCCATTTCATGATGTGGCAACAAAGCCGAGATTTATTTGGTTTTGAAGAGAGTTGATGAAAGCAGGAGGAGGCAGGTTCCCAGGGTCACTAACCTCTCCATTCACTGCTGAAGCATCATTAGCACAAACACTCAGCAGATATATTCTTCTGTGACTCACCACTGAACCGGAACTGACCTACGGCTGTAAAGACATCTCACATCATACTGTGGAGCCACAACAGCTGTTTTCTGTTGAGTTGTGAAAGCATATTGACTTGAGGTGTTTGTTAAGCAAGGTCGTTTTTCTTTTTAAAATTTTGGTTAAAAAGACAAAATCCTGGAAGTCGGATGATGAACCACTTTTTTTCATACAACTTAACAACAGTGATTGTCTGACCAATGACAATTTGGGCAGACGACTATTTGTAGTTAAATATTTAGATTTAGATTTAACGTTGAGAATATTAAGATTTAGTAAGTGATGAGGAGTTAAAGTATTCATGTACATTTGGTTAAATAATGACTTTAAAAAGTACACACCCCTTTTTTTAATGTTTTGGAGTGGTTATTTTAAAACATGAGCCGCTTAACAATCATCTTCCCATACAGATGAACAGTTGGTATCGATCAGGCTCAGCTGAGCGATTTAAAGGGATAGTTCACAAAAAAATGAAAATTCACTCATTATCTAGTCACCACTATGCTCATGGAGGGGTGGGTGAAGTGTTTGAGTCCACAAAACACTTTTGGAGTTTCAGGGGTAAACAGCGTAGCAGCCAAATCCAAGCCTGGAGCCGTGTTCGCGCCCTCGCCTCAATGCTTTTGCCAAAGGGGCGTGAGACGAGATCAGCGAGAACTCGCGATAGCTGCAGAAGCGAGAGCTTGTGCTGTTTGTGTGCCCCAACGTGAAGGCAGCTCCAGACGAGGATATCAGAGAAAATTTTTGCCTAAAAAGATGCTATACCACAGGAGCAGTATGGAGGCATTTTCTGTTTTTTTCAGTAGTTTTTTTAAGTTTGAAGAAGTGGTCGCCATTTACATCAATTGAATTGGATTTGTCTGCAACGCTGTGTACCCTGAGACTCAAAGTGTTTTGTGCACTCAAACACTCCACCCACCCCTCCGTCGGCATAGTGGAGAGAAGATAATGAGTGAATTTTCATTTTTGGGTGAATAAACTCTTTTAAGACAAGATCAATTATGTAACAGTTTGGTTCCCTTTGGCAAACTCCAGGCGTGCAGTGATGTATTTTTAGAACACCATATCTGGTTGAATAGCATTCAGTCATGCCAAGGACACCATTCTTCATGCAACCATGATGTGCTTCAACCTAAACAACAATATAATGTAGGTTGTTGGTCCCTATAAACCCTGATGCGACCCCTGAGAGCATCTCCTGAAATACTGCCCCTTTGGTGGCAGACGCACTAGACCTTCATTGTCATTGATACAATAATGAACGCGGTTAAATGGTCATTTGGATAGGTTTAGGAAGATAAACAACTTGGGATAGTAAATAATCATGGTTTGGGTAAAAATATATATTGAAGTTTAGAGTACCTTAGTTGTCATGGTTACGATAAGGAACATGTTTAGGTAAATTAAATGTTAAATGTATTTATGTAGCACTTTCCAGTCTTATCAGCCACTGTACTCACACACTGCCATCACGTGTTACCACCAGGGGCAATAGGACATCAGTATCTTGCCCAAGGTTACTTCAGAGTTCAGACTGAACTACCAACCTTCTGGTTAATGGGTGGCCGGAACTTCACATGCTATTTTTTTCTTTTAGTTTCCGTTACAGATCTGACATTTTTACCAGTTCTCATTCGAAAAGCTGTTCAAGGATTAAGACTTGGTTTTAAGGTTCAGGTTAGAATTAGGTTAAGGGTAGGTTTTCAGCTTCGATGGCTAAGGTTTGGGTATAAGGGGCTATGGGATGCATTATGTCAATTAGTGTCCTCACAGAGATAGAAGTACAATTGTGTGTTTGTGTGTTTGTGTGTGTGTGTGTGTGTGTGTGTGTGTGTGTGTGTGTGTGTGTGTGTGTGTGTGTGTGTGTGTGTGTGTGTGTGTGTGTGTACTTGCGTGAGAACTGTCAGTGTTTTGGAGAATGAGATGATTACTCAGAGAGGGCGGGGTGGTGGATGTTGGAGCAGGGGATTGTGGGTACAGAGATAGTCTTTAATCCCTCAGAGTGCAACAGCTGTCCGACAATTCCTCCTCATCGCCATAGTTTTATCTCTCTCTCTCTCTCTCTCTCTCTGTCTCTCTCTTTCTGTCTATCTCATACACACACATATACACACACTTAGCTTTTTGCTAACCACCAGTTACGCAATGTTTGTGTGTACCATTCATTTTGAGCATCTCTGAGCAAGTTCAAGCTGACCTGAAGTCAGTCATTGGTGTTGCAGTTAAGACCTTAATGGTGAGTTGTTGTACCTAATGAGTATTTTCTTTTGAGGCTTATTTTCTGGATGTATCGACTGATCAACAGAAATGTCAGAAAAGATGAAAACCAGTTGCATCGTTGTTTATTCAAGCTCAGGAAGACTCATTTAGCTAAACTTAAATATATTGACCTTATTGCTGTTCAAAGTTCAAAAAGTTATTTGATAATATTTTATCTTCAATTTACATTATGAATGAATTCATTAATTAATGAATAGACTCATTATTCCAGCTCCAAACTAAATACATCATCACTGTAAGAAATTTAGTTTTCTACAAATGTATTTTACAAATGTCATTCTGAAGGTTTATTCAGGGTTTTCAGCTCAATTTTAGAAAAGTCAATCTCATCAAATTTATTAAAATATAAAAGTAGTTTAATACAGACTACAACAACCAGCCAGAAGGAACAAACACAAAGCACAAATGGTAAATTATTTGCTAAGTTGATGAGACTATATACAGAAGTTTAGTTATTTGTTTTCTGAATGTAGGTGGTTTTGGTATTCCTCATGTTGTGACGACCTGAATCTGTGTGCACAGTAAGCGGACATGTCTTCTCTATGGGGACAAAGAGTCCACGTTACATGATCTTTACATTTTAAGGCGTTCTGAGGTTAGGTCCTAGGTAAAGGCTGGACTAAGTCTCTAGGAAATCAATGCAACTCAATGAAGTGTGCTCTGAAGTCCAAGTTTCATGAAGGAGGTAACTGATCAGCCCAGTCTGAAGTCTCCTATGCATCACAAAGCTCTTCCTGTTCCTGTATTCATTATGCTGTGTAGTATGGGCTTTGCTGAGGTCCATTCTCCATGTGGTTGCTAAAGGACTGGAAGAATCAATAAAAACAAGGTCAAAACTTTCAGCAATTTATTTTTTATATACATACACAACCTGTCATGGATATTTAAAATATGTAAATTAAATAAAAAGGAAAATCAAAAATGTGATTCTGAGTAATCTCAGGCCTAATGGGTGAGAGAAAACATAGAGCAGCAGGTCCAGCCTCCTGAATATTCTAGCTTATGAAACCTCTCCAGTGGAGCGGTAAATATTGCAGAATAATAGGCCAAGAGGGTAATGGAGGGTAGGAAGCTCCAATTTAGGATTGGTTCATTTTCTTATTGAAAAGATTAAATTATTGAGTTCATTGTGTGTGTGCTGTGTGTGTGTGTGTGTGTGTGTGTTTGGTACAGTCACAAGACAATGACAGCTTGTTTGCTTGGAGGGTGGATGGAGGGATAAACACAAACCGCAGAGAGAAAGGGAAGTTTGTTCAGGGGTCATGCTGTCTATGAGATGGGACCAGTTTATATGTTTTATGCTTATGGCATTTGGCAGGAGTAATGAAGTGTAACTCAAATACAAACTCACTTTGCAAGTCATTGACAAATCATTAAGATTATGTCAAGATGAAGCAGATTGACTTTTTCACTTTGTCCCTGTTTGTCTTTGCAGCTCTTTCAGAAATCACTCCGTCACAGCTCATGTGGCAGATAGGCTGGTGTATTTGCATCTGATTTCTGTAAATATAGAGTCATGTACATTAGTATACAACAGTATGTGACACTAATTAGAACAATACCATAGTGAAAGCAATAGCTCTCCTTATTTGATCTCAGAGCAGCAGTTTTGTCCCATTAAAGGACCGTTATGCTACTACAGTATAAGTGTCCTGTTGACAAAGTCTGGAGCTTTGCATCTTCTGTATATTTATGCATGTACTGTATATTAACCTACTAATTCCAGAAATCTCTGTCTGTCAGTCTTTCTGTCTGTATTTGGCCAAAGTATCTCGAGAACCTTTCATCTTATCGGCTTCACACTTGCTGGCACGAGTATTTTTAAGGGCCCAAGGAAGTGCAATGTTGAATTTGGTGTGCATTTAGACACATGATCAAATTTGAATAAACAGTCAACCAGCACTCTGTAACAGTGGCGGTTGGGACTCGTCAGTGTAAGTCCTCAGTCACAACAACAGCCTGCTCATGATAACTGCAACAACAACTTATTCAAAACTACGGGTTTCTGCATACGGAGTCGAGCTTCATTTTGAATTTGAACAGTTGAACAGCTCATTGTGGAGCAGCAGTGGTGCAGCTTCAGGGTTCTGTAGACCGAGTCCTGCAGCAGGTCTTTACTTGCTGCAGCCTACTTTTACCGTTTCAGAGAAATAGAACAGGCAGGTTAGGAAGGGGCAGTGCACTAGTTGTGGATAGTCCTGGGATCTCTGACGGGTGAACGGCTATAGCTAGCGGCAGGCAAGTGTGGTTTTTAAAGTGCACTTGACTCAGGTAAACGTGGAAGTTACAATGGGACTTATCTCAAATTGGTTCAAGTTTTCTTCTTTCCACCTTGGTCAGACAACATCTCTGTTGATCAAAGTGTTGCATTCTCTGTATAAGATGTGCAGTAGGTTCGAGAAGTTTTAAGACAGCATATTGAGGAAGTACAGGGTCCCGCGTAACGGAATCTGTCAATCAAAAATATTTTGAAAGGACATTCGATGTCTTTACAGTCAATTCAGGGAAATGATGAATAGCAGAAAGGTGAAGATAAATTTAATAGAAATGTACTATAACTAAAATGAGGTATGTTTCAGTCTGGTCCATAAAGTGAGGTAAACAGGTGTATCGTACACTGAGTTGTGGTGTTTATCTAACAAGTGAGTGAAGGTGAAAAAATAACCAACAGGCCTCTCATGTTCTTTTACACAGTCTGCTCCTCCCTCAGTGAACCCTCTATTGAGACTTATCCGAATGTTTTCGTCTGGGAAGTTAAAGAAACATATGCAATAGTCAGTCTTTGAGTGAAACTACATTAAATGGCAATTCCCTCAATTTAAACACAAGTGCATAGATTATAATATCAAAAAATATGGACTATTTGATGGTATATATTGTTTCTAGGACATTGGGGTTTCATTTGTTTACAGTGCTGAACACAGTTGATTCAAGGGTTTTACCATCAGAGGCTTTTTCAATCAGATCATCCAAAATTCATATTTTAGGTTTGACCCTCACTTTTCTCAGAGTAAACCCTGTCAACCCGGTGCTTTCTTCTGGGCACTAAAACTAATCTAATCTCTGAAAAGAGTCATAATCTGAATCAAATGAAAAAATCCAACCATCTTTTTTTTTTTTTTAAACCTCCAATTTTTATATGGACATATTGACTCCTATTTTCTTCAACAGTCCAATAGAACTGTATTGAACCATTTACATGTTTGAAATATGAAAAACCTATACAAGGAGAAACAGGGGCTGGATTGTGGGTAGGAATGTGAGGGAGGAGTGGGGAGTGAAGGCAGGAAGGTAGGATAGGACAAATTATTGGTTATTACAGGAGAAGGGATGTCCTGCTGTTTTTGGATTCTTTTTTTCGTATTCAATTCTTTACCTTCACTCATCTTTGTCTCCTCCTCCACCTTTTCATTGTCTGTCTTCTCCATCCTTTCTCCCTTTTTACTGTTGTTCTCCTGTTCCTTTTCTGTCTTGTTCTCCTCCTACTCGTTCTGTGTGTTTGACAAGCTTCTGAAATAGGAAATAGTCTTGTTCAGCATGCAAACACAAATTCTCTATCAATCAGAAACAAGCTAGCCGTTATTCTGCAGTGAAAGGATCAGCTGAAGCATCGCACCTGCAGCTGTTTGGAGGTCAGGAGGCTGATCTGCTCGTCACTCTGACTTTCTCTCTTCCTCTATTCCTCCTCATTCTGCAGGTTCCTCTCGTTTTCTACCTCCTGCACTTTCCTCCTCCAGCTTTCATCTGTCAGGCAGCTCCTGTTGCAGACTCACCTCTAGTGCATCAAAACAGGGGTTTTACCACTACACATTTTTATCAAACGTATCAAAAGTCTGTTCGATTTTGGAATTATTGTTTTTCTAAGCTCTCAAGTAGAGATATTGGTTGGGCCATATATACTGTACATATAGTACATACATAGCTTATATATAAGGTCGACTAAGTAAAAAGCCAATTTCATTCTATACAAGTTGATTAAGTCTAGACACAGTCCCCCTCTGCTCCAAGTTTTGCTTTTTGTTACTTCACTTGAATGTTGGACTTTCACTGTGCAGAACAATGTATGTGAAGAGTTTCACACTAAATGACTGTTTTCACATTCATACACAAGAGGGAAACTCCTCCATGCTCAATTTAAATCTCAGTTCAAGTTTGTTTGTTTGAACCTTCCTTTCCAATCTCACTTCTCCTGCCTCTGAACCTACATTCACAAATGCTCTTGACTGCTATTTAATAAGGATTATTTTTGTAGCTGGCATAATGAAAAGAGAAATTAATTTCAAAGGAGAGCATTGTTTTACCGAAGTGAGTTAACAGAGACCGGAGAGAGTGAAACACTGGAAACAGAAACTTTACGGACAGTATGGCTCCATATACTCTAATATGTTTTAATTTGGTAACACATCACTGTTGCTATGTTTTTACCTGGTGTCCACACAACTCCAGAGTTTTTGAGCTGAAACTAAGACTTTTGGAAATATTGCTGGCCCTGTTTTAGTTTAATAACCCGGGTTGAGTTTTTAGTTTGGATGTGCAAATAACAGATGTTTGGGAACGTTTGCTTCCTGATTGGGTCTTATGAGTGACAACTTGAACTACCTGCGGCAAATGCCAAGCGTTGTTAACACTTTCAGTAACAGTTTCACTTCCGTCATTTGTACAGGAAAAAGAAATCCCTGCTCTTTCTTTTCACCATTGTTGCTCCTGATTCGTAGACAATCTGCTTCCTGTTTTACACCGACACACGCACAGTGTACGTGAATGGTCATGTTAATGGTCCTTACTCTTGTTGAGGGTTAAGGGCAGAGGATGTGACACCTTGTTAAAGCCCTATTAAACAAATTGGGATTCGTGAATATGGGCTAAACAAATAAAATTTGTTATCACGTGTGTTACTCTGGAGGGAGATTATTTCTGATACGTAACCAAAATGCTCATCTGGGCGTTATTACGTATTAGTTTGGATGTAGTCCATGATGTTTCAGTTTTCTTTGTTCTTGGAGGATTGTTATTATCAGACTGCACCTGCAAGCTTTCGGTCAATTGAGTGAACTAGTCATCTGAATTGGGTTTGTAGAAGGTGTGAAGTGGTGAGTCTCACACCAATGACATGTACGGTGAGCCTGTGAAGTGGAGTGGGAAAAGAGATAATAGAAAAAATAGCAATAAGCAAAGAACAATGAAAGTAATCACACCTATTTCTCCATTTTCTCCACAGTACCAGGACTATGGACCTGACACTGCGAGATGCTCTGGGTGGGGGTGGAAGTGGGGTCCCAGGCGGGGCCCCTGCCGATGCCTTGCTAAAGAGAGACTTCATGGCCTCACTGGAGAAAGAGAGCTATGATGACAAAGTGGCAGAGACAGTCTCCAAGAGTGACTACCGACCTTTACTGGATGGAAAGGACACCAAGAGCGGTATGTCCCCCTGAGCGTCTATGAAAGATATCATGTATCTTTTTTTTGTTCTATTCTTTAAAATCTAACTTTAATTTGTCTTTTATATTGTGTTGAGTTTCTTTTCTTAATGTGTTTTTGTCTCACATATCAACTTGGCTCTCCAAGCAAAGGGCTTGAAGCTGGAGCAAAAACACTCTTTTCAATAAGTGCCTGCCTCTGCCGTCCCTGGCCGTGACATCCATTCATTCTATCTCTTATTCCTTTTTCCCAAACTCGTGTGTTTGCTCTTTCTTTCCGTCTCTGTGCCACTCCTTCCTGTGCTATGTCATCCTACAGTGCTGTATTAGCATCCTCACCATCACACACACACACTTGGCCCTCAGCCAGTGGCCCAGTCTGGTCCAGTGGGCTAAATGTTGTCTTGCTGTCAGTGTTCTACATACAACAGCCCAGAGCTGGGGCAACCAAGAGTTTTGCAACAGCTCTAAACCATGACACTGGACAACAGGCCATGTTGGTCAAATTCTGTTTCGTTAGAAGCCTGACCACATGAATACGTAATATTCACCTCCTGTGTTACATGCTAACACTCCAAACCAGCATGTCATTGTGACAAAATAATACCAATGCTTCAGGGGACATATTAATAAAAGCCTGGTCAAATGGGTCGAGCTCCTTTTATTAACAATATATATTACCAAACCATTACAAGCACTATATCACGCCACATAACAGAGTGGAGGAGATGGACATTGTGTGGATGCAGATCTGCGCATTAATATGGAGTAAACTAGTTTATTTAGGCTTTCACTCCAGCCATTCTTTGTTTGAGGGAAGTACCACAGGCATTCAAAACAAAACTGTGTCTTTTCTGACACTAAGATCAGTTTATTGAAATCACCTTGTATCTCATGCATATGTCGCACAGCCTCATAACTTGCTCATCATGATTCATGCTAATCATATAGTATAAAGGTTAGTGACGGAGAGCGGATAGCGTCATATATATGGATAAGATGTTGGCAGGTTTGACGTATGTGACACTAAACAAAGGTGGCACATCAGACTCCGTTGCATGCAAACCACCAGCCTGTCATAACCTCTCACATAGCGGCTGACATGCCAATGCACAGCTGGTATGATGATGATCACCAATAGCAGGGCACATATACTGCGGCTGTGTGTGTGTGTGTGTGTGTGTGTGTGTGTGTGTGTGTGTGTGTGTGTGTGTGTGTGTGTGTGTGTGTGTGTGTGTGTGTGTGTGTGTGTGTGTGTGTGTGTGTGTGTGTGTGTGTGTGTGTGTGTGTGTGTGTGTGTGTGTGTGTGTGTGTGTGTGTGTGTCAGTTTCTCGGCCCGACTTTTTAAAACCCTGGTGACTATATGGGCCTGTAGGCTGTGTTCCTGTTGATACTGTGGAGCAGGCTGTGAGCTGACAGCAGATGTTTTACCACAGGGTTTTCTCAGATGTTTTAATATCACTACTCCTCAGTCCAGCACACATTACACCACTGACTCACATGTGATGGTATTTTAACCAAGGGGCCAAAGGTTGAGCCCCTGAAGGATCCATTCTGAGTCCAGCACTTTCCTTCTTCAAGAGAACAAGTATAGAGGTAATTTGATACTTAGGTTGTGGAGATGGGTGTTGAGCCAAGGCTGCTGTATATTGCAATGTGTCATCTCTATAATCCATCAGCGTCAAGGTCTCCTGCATTGGTCAAACATTAAATAGTACCCGCTTAACACAGTGGTTTTAACAGCTCTTTACATTTAAGGTAGATGATTGTCTCTTGTACAGGTGGTAAAAGTAGAACTCTGTTGTTTGACGGTTTTCAGCTATACAGTGATGAATTAGACATGATTTAGTTATACTGTATTAGCTTTTTTCCAGAACCTAATTTTATTAGAAAATGGAGTAAAGTATGTAACTTTGAGTTTTGGATTGTAGTTTGTACACAATACAATGACCATTGGAGGACTGTTTAGGTTTTGGGAGAACAGGGAAAACAGATGATGGACAGTTGATTTGAGCTATGATGCTGTTTGTCTATAACATGCACAGAGCTGTCTTCACTGCCTCACTCATTCCAACTGGACAAAATCTTGCTCAGACAGTAGGTTGCTACTTGACGATGCGCTATTCACAGGTTTTTTGTCTCACAGCATCAATAATTGATATGTTTGAGCAAAAACACATTTTGTTGTGTTGCTTCTGCTGCGCAGAATGGCGACAATAATATGATATGACTGCAGGAACCAAGTCCTACAATTTAAGTCTCATGTCCGTTTACCCACGGATGTGACCTATAGGAGCGCACGAGTGGCACGTGTACTGGACTTTTATTGCAGATGAAACAATAAGTCAAGTTTGTGGAATGGGAACGATCTGATTAGGTTTAGGCAAGAAAACAATTTGGTTAGTTTCACGACAAGATTGGGGTTTGACTTAAAACAAACAGTTCCCAAAGGTAAGGACCTCATTGTTAATAGAAACAATGTTGTCTCCTGTGGGAAAGTCATGTGTTTTGACTTACTCCTTTGCTCGTTTCATAAATACGACGACTACTAGAGGTCTTCGGACAATTAAATGCAACTATGGGTCATAATAAGTTGCTCACACTGGTGACGTATTGGCTTACGTACAGTCCCACCGCAGATGAAGCATATTCTATAGTTATCCGAATTTTGACTGATCAGGGTACATACCAGTCAGGAGATCTCTAGTCGGAGATGAGTGTCTCCCCATCTCTCTCCCTTTTCTTTGAGTAACTGTCTCTTTTATTTTCTTCATTCTCTGCTTCTTCCTCTTCTGCTTGTTTCCTCATTTAACTTGATTTACAAATGTGTGTTTTTCCTTTCATTTCTGTTTTAACAATGTGGAGGCCGTATAGCAATTTGAAGCTGCAGCAGTGAGGAAAGGTTTAAATAAACCTGACTCAAGCTCAAACCTCATCTTTCCTAAACCGCTGCAGCTGCTTTACCACCACCTTGTGGACTGGAGTTGCTTAACCCAATTTCCTAGCCCAAGAAAACTTAGGATGAATGGATTCAGATTTGTAATTTGTCCACACATGTGTGGCTAAATGTAAATGAATGTGTGGGAGTAACATCTGGATTTTATCTGCACCTACAATGATGCGCTCTCATTGCTGTGTGCACATCCTCTTCTCTTAGTAACAGTCAGTCTATTTATTACTATGTGCTTACTGAGCTGTAGCAAGTGCTTTGGAACTATTTTTCTTTGCCCAAAGTTTGTTTCTCAGGCGGCATAAAGGCTGCCAAGCAATGTTGACGAAGGGCCTTATGCAGCCTGACAGAAACTCCTTCATACACCACTCAGGCCAAAATAAAAATAATACAAGTTTTTTTTTTTTTTGTTGACTATCAGGATTCGTTTGAGGAAACCAAAAGTACCTTGTGCTTATTTACTGAGAGTATACAAAGGCTAAACCCTTTAGGCAAATTGATCACTAAGTGGTAGATTACTATAAACAAATTGTGTAGTCCCAGAAACTATGGGTAGGGTAATGTCAGTTTTTAAGATAAGGATGATATCACATTACTATTATTAATATCACTAACACCCTGACTAAGCTGCTCACTTCTCTCTCTCTCTCTTTCCCTCTTGCACTGACTTGCGAACACAAACACAGGTGGACAACTCTGACCCGCTACAGTTTAAACTTTGATTTGTTTGAAAAGACGCCACAATTATAACACTGATTACCACATAACGATCGATACTTTACATTAATGAGTAAAATCTTTCTTCATAGCTGCGCATTCATTCATAATTCAGCTCGTCCTGGCTTGGCTCACGTTCTTTCTCTCTCTCTCACATTGAGACACACACCCTGATACACGCACTCACACACACAAACAGATCGGACACATGTGTAAACTCAGACTTGATAATAAAGACAGAATTTGTAAACTTGAGCCAGTGGAGACGACGGGGCGTGCTCGGTTTGGCTCGACTCGGTTGGCAGTGAGCAGCGTGAATGATAGTGATACAGAGAGGAGCAGTAAATAACTGAGAGAGACAGTAAAAACTGTAAAAAATAACAATTTTACTGTCCAAACGTGTGAAAAAAGACCCAAAATGATCACTGTAAGCAGATTACTTTATCACTATAATTACTTAAACATCATTTGTTTAGGATCGATTCTGTCCCAAACTTTTTGATCCATATAAACGATTGATCACTATATCCCTGATCTGGTTTTCACTGTATTTCAGTTTTTTGGTATGCTTCAATTATAATCATTAACAATTTGTAATATTGATTTGATGTATATAAAAGCTAGAAATAAAATGCTTTATGTAACTTCTGTAATAAATAGCATCTTTTATCATTTCAGGTATTGTTTTTTAATATTTTCTCTGCGGCAGCCTGTACTTAACCTGTTTTAAGATAGTAAAGTTAACATGTATGAATGTGAATATTTGCCCTGCAGCCATCGTTAAATGTGTGAATGTCACAGATTATACTCGTTCTACATTGTCATTTTTGTAATTAACATATGCAATTTATGTAAAGTTTGACCATTTCACCATTCTAAACTTCCTTTGTTCGGGTGTACAGTGTATATGGAGCCTGATTGAAATCTAATCCACTGTGAGATCCTGTAGCAGCAGAATAGAGGTGGAGTTGCACTGCAGTCTGCTGCTGCGTTTGCTGAGGCATGATAACACATCTCTGCAGTGTGTGCGCATACAGTATGTGCACTTGAGACAAGGGGGGGAGAAAAGTGGGCGTGTGTGTGTGTGCATGTGACCAACACATTGAACTCTGCAGTAGCGTTTGTATGTGTGTGTATCTGAGGCTCGGTTTGACCAACAGTAGCTTATAGTTCATCACAGAGAGGCACTGAGGCAAAAGAGTAAAGCACAGGTTGTGGCATTAATTGACTTCCATACCTGACACACAAACTCAAACCAACTAATGGAAGCAACTAGCAACCAGCTGCCTTTATCTACAGGCAATTAGATGTAAGAGAAATCCGATGGAGTAATACATTTTACAAAGCTCCACCTCCACTGCGCTCCCCACACACTGTAAGTAGGATGCATCACACTGATATGGATTTGTATAAATTATTCAGTAGCACAGCTCAAAATAGTAACACAAAGAGGGAGTGTTCCTGCTACGAGCAAACAACAAATAGCATTGATTTAGCCCCGGTTTAAGAGCTAAAACCTTTAATGGCTTTTTGGGCTTGTAATGTGTGACTTGTAGCATTGTTGCACAATGTGATGGCTGAAGCTTAAGAACGAAAATGACAAGTCGTTCATCACAACATTAATTTGATGTTGTACTCACCAACATAAAAGCTGGGATGTGGGAATATGGTAGAATCATTACAACAATGGGAGGCTGGACTAAAAAATGTTTTCAGTCACATCTGATCTGAAACTGAATCTCATCTGATCCAAATCATTTGAAATCTCTTATTGAATCTTTCTAGGGTGTTGTGAGGGGAACCTAATAAACAACAACAAAAGCAATAATGGCGCCTTACAATATATGAAGAATAAACTGTATCTGTATAATTACTGCACACTATTCCTTCTCCCTTAATCCAAAATAACAAGTTCTTATGTGATCATGATGAATTATGAACAGTGTGCGCAAGCAGAGGTACGTTGTTTACCCATTTGATGTAAGTACGTGTCTGCAAATTACATTTCACAGTAGTGAAAAGTTGTCACCGTCTCTGGAACAGTGAGTCAGCCAAGTCAACTGTGTTGCTGAGTCAGCACATGTTGGAGTGCGTCACCATTTTTTTTATTGTGCAGACGCCTGTCGTGTCACAAACAGGCCAGAAAGAAAACCTATAAAGGCAGCAAAGCTTAATGAATGAATTTGACTCATTTTTAAATCTATTCTACAAATTGAAATGGTTCATGTCTATGTAAAGCACGGTTGAATTGACAGTCAGACACACTGTGAAAATGAGAACGGAACAGTTCTGGAAAGTAAGGTTGAGTAAAAAAGGGTGGGTGTCAATTTATGAAGGACAATAAAGTTAGTTTTTTTTACATGAGATGCTTTAAAGGGGACATAGCATGCCCATTTTACCACAAGTTGATATGGTTCCTTGGGGTCTTAATGAAATGTCTGTAACATACTTTGGTCAAAATACCACAAGGATCATATAAAACAGCACCCTTTTTACCCTGTATAAAACAGCCCTCCACAGAGTGACCTGTTTTGAGTGCCTGTTCCTTTAAATGCTAATGAGCCAGCTCCCCCCTCCCCCCTCTCCCCCCATGATTTTAAACAATATAAATTACATATTTTATATGATATAAATTATCAAATATGCATCCCATACTTTGTATTCCCCTTCTGTTGTCCTGGAGTTTTAATTTTCCCAATCACATAATTAAATGTCCCCCTCTGCCCATCCACTACAAGCACACAAGCAGACAGACAGAGAGAGAAAGAGAGGGGTGGGGGGGGCTCTGAAGACCATCATTTACCCCCGAACCCCGACATTCAACGGGTACAACAACAAGCGGAGAAAGCAGAATCGCGGGCTGACCTTATATATACAGTCTATGGGGCTGACCAGCGCGGAGAAATGCTCGTCCCGTGTGAACAGCCAGGCGGCTGCGCGCTTGAGAACGGCGCTGCGCTGCCTCGCAGCGGCGCTTCCGCGTCCGGTGTAAACCCGGCATAACGAGTGGGGGGGCTCTGTGTGTTTGTGCCAGTGTTACAGTAGTGCTGAACACTGCGGAAGTCTTCCACACTGCTGGCTGTGTGGCGTTGACACAAATTCCAGCTCACGCATGGGAGAGCGAGCGGTCGCGCCCGAGCAACTGCTGCAGCCTCCCAGTCCCAACGATCCAGACAAATGCCACATGTGAGTGAATCGCGGGCTGACCAGCGGAGAAATGCTCGTCCCGTGTGAACAGCCAGGCGGCTGCGTGCTTGGGAACGGCGCTGCGCTGCCTCGCAGCCTCGCTGCGTCCGGTGTAAACTCGGCGTAACGAGTGTGGGGGGATGAGGTGGGGGGTGGGCCAAGGCCATGTAGGGAGACTTCCAGTGCCTTGTTACGACACAAAACCCAGGAAGCTCATTCGAGTCACTCAAGCATGACGTTTCTGACTTAGAGGAACCATAACAAAACGCGCAAGTGTTTTTTTCCCCAGAGTTTTTGGGTTGGTAGACATGCCAGATACCCACATTAACCTGTAGAAGCACTAACAAAGTGGAATTTGCATGCTATGTCCCCTTTAAGTTTCTCTTTGACAGTAATATGAGATTTCCAGGATACTGGGCTCAGGGCAGACCAACATGATGCAAAGAACCGAGACATTAGACATGTCAAACCTAAAGGTGGGTGATAAAACAATAATAATAGTTATCGGAAATATCCATTCTATGAAAAGCAATATAGTAAAGATGCTAGTGTAGACACCGTGAGGAGGTATAACACATAATTGATCAACCTCAGATTTGTTTGTGATTCTCTGCTCATAAAGAAGAGCTTGAAACCACAACCTGCACTCAGAAACAAAAATCTGTTTTTAGACTTCAAATAAATAATAATATGACATATGGACGATTCCATCAACCATCGACATGGCTGGCTGCCATCATGATGTTGAGCCAACATTGAATCGATCCAAACCGAGCACGCTGCCATCTCCTCCTTCTCTCCATACATTATCTAAGTTTACAAATTCTGTTGTTTTTACCCATGTCTGAGTTTACACACATGTCCGATGACACTGTGTGTGTGTGTCGGTGTGTGTGAGAGAGAGAGGAAGAGAGCGAGCAGAGTCAGTACGAGCTGAAGAATTTACTCATTTAAGAAAAGGTTTGGATCATTATGTGGTGATCAGTGTTGATATTGTGGCGTCATTTCAAACAAATCCATGTACAAACTGTAGTGGGTCAGAGACGTCAGCTGAGTCTGTGTCGGTGTGTGTGTCTTTCTGTGTGCGCCTCCGAGTAAAGTAGGAAACTTTGTTTAAACCATTCCCCCCCCGACGGAGTTGTCCATTGCGCTGTTAAGTGGACATCGCCCAACCCTGTTGGTCGTATCGTTCAACACGGGTCAGGCTAAATCTAGTGAGACCCTGTAATCACTATAAACACACATTTTGCTTCTCTATTGCTGATTCTCCTCTCAGCTCTCTTGACAACGTGGAACCACTTAGTTGAAGGGCGGTTTAATACGCACTAGAGGAAAGAGTATAATCCTGAGAGGAACCTGTTTGTTAGCGTAGAAAAGCAGATCTCCCAGAGGTATCAGCACTTTTCAGTCTGCCAGTCACAGGATTTGCATCATGTACTCAGTGGCCCTGGGACTGCTCCAGTATTACACAGTGTCTGTAGCTCGTTGTGATGCTCTTAATGGCATTATTTGAAGTATTCACCATATGATATCACACGTCTTTTTCTCGCACTTTATTTCATTGATTTGTTATTTTTTATGTATTTCTTGCAACGCGTGCTCACTTTATATATATCCCACCATCACCTTAAAGGGATAGTTTACCCAAAAATAAAAATCACTTATTGTCTACTTACCACTATGACGATGGAGAGGTGAGTGAAGTGTTTGGAGTTTCAGGGGTAAACAGCGTTGAAGCCAAATACAATTGACGTAAATGGCGACCACTTATTCAAAGGTAAAATAACAACAGAAAAAAACATAAAGTGCCTCCATACTGCTCCTGTGGTGTCATCCAAGTGTCCGTAAGCCCCGACATTCAAATTCAACTCGAAACGGCGTCATTTACACCATGTTTTAAGCCAAAATCTTTGCTCTGATTCTCCTCCTAGTTACTGCTGCAGTAACTGCAGCTATCGCAAGTTCTCGCTGATCTTGTCTCGCGAGAACTCACAAGTATTTCGAGAATTCACGATAACTGCAGCAGTAACTAGGAGAAGGATAACAGCAGACATTTAGGCTAATTGACATTTTATAAATGACGCCGTTTCGAGTGGAATATTTTTTGGGTGAACTATCCCTTGTATAATGATAAATTCAACACCACACCCTTTTCCTCTCATTCCCTGTCCTCCTGTCAAAAAATGATCAATAGAAGACCAAAGTTGTATTAATTGGCCACTGATGAAAGTCAGCATGAAATGTATTTCCTGTTCGGTGTTGCTTTAAGAACCAAAGCCCTCTAAAAGAAACATGAACCAAAATACAGTATTTGTGACCCTTCTTTCCAAAAAACTGTATCTTTAGCAGAGACCCAGTCTCTAAGCATGAGGCTGAGCTAGAAACCAGATAAGAAAATCTGAAAGTATGACAGACTTTTTTCTGGTCCGCACGAGTCCACTTTTAAAAGGTTGCACCCACAAACCCGCCAGGACCGTTTAACAAATGTTACCCGTGATTAAACACACATGCTGACGACGTGCCTAGCTTGAGGCTATTAAGGCTAATCTTTTTGGGGGCTTTTTAGCGCTGAGAACATATTCACCACTGGTTATTTTTGTCTTTATGCGATGCATTTTGATGTACGGACTAGTTACTGGTTCGTTTTGGTAGTGACAGTTATTTGAGCAGAAGTGAAAGGTTGTGTCTTTCACAATAAAATAAATCCTTGCGGCTGATTATAGGCTTCATTACCACACAATCACAAAAACCTGCTTCACTTCTTACTCACCTTTCCCCCACATTAAGCAATTTTTTACCTTTTACCCATGAATTTAATATCAATATATTTTTTACCCATTACACATCTTTTCTGCAGGGTAACCCAGTTCCCTGCAGCTACCTGACCCAGTACAGAACCCAGGGTCTAAATTGTTGTGTTGACTTGAAGAAAAATGTAGATTTCAAAAAGAAATGGGAGCTTTTTCTTTACGGCAAAAAAATACTGTTAGAATCTATTTGTTTCATAGTACCGACAGTACCTCAGCTAATATACAACAACATTAAACTGTTCATGTGTCAATGATATGTATCTAAAAGGCAGTGTATCACATTCAGCTGCCAATTTAATGAAGAATCATTTTTATTAGGTTCCTTCTGACTACAGCTCAGAGCTTTTATTACCTGTCCCTCATCACTCTGTCTGTTCCTCTCCTCTCTTCTCTTTGTCCCTCTGCCTTTCTCATCCCTCTCTTAATTTTCTTCCCTCACCCCACTGCTCTTTCCCGCATTAAGCGCTTGTCGATCTCTAGAGTAGGTGACAGCTGTGACGGTGGATGGGATGCCACTGTTTGACACTAACCTCCACTGTCCTTGACATGAAGAGCGAGAGCAAGAAAGACTTGAGTGTTGTTGACAACATGCAGTCTGCACACAAATATTAGCTGCATGAATTTAAGGCCACAGAGCAGGAGAGCATGATGGAGCAAGATGGGATTTCACTCTGATATTTCACCTCTATTTTTACTATGTTTTGTGTAATATTTTCAGGACTTGGAGAATCTTGCTTAACTCAGACTTGCATGATTTATTTAACCAACCTCTTTAACGTTAACCCTTTTTGGCTATTTTGGCGATTTTTAATGCTTTCGAATTTGCCTTTGTATACCACATAAAATGTGATGACATTGTTTGGTGTCTTTTGTTAATGGCCAATATTGCCTATAAAACACAAATGTAAGCATTTGTTGAAGTTGAAAATGTCAGTGCAGGTTTTAATAAATAAAATTATCTTATAGACAGATTATCAAATCTTAATGATTACAGCAGGACATTTAGTTTGAAGCAAATAAAGCAGTTTGATGCTGACCTTGTTGTCCAACTGTAAGTGGCCTATGAACATGTTTACATACAGTGGCAGCAGATGGACCGCCATCATCTGGAACTGCTGTGAGCTGAAGTGCAACTGGATTCAGTCCCGAACGGTTCACTCGCAGTGCACTTCAGAAAGCCCCAAACCACTCCAGAGGCCCTGCACAGCCGGCTGCCCTGCCCTCTGACCTGTGCAAACAAAAATTAGACTGTCCTCCTCTAAATAAACAAAACCACAGAGGTCATCTTAGCAAACAGCTGATTACGACCCATAGTTAGGATTTAATGTCAGATGATGTCTTGTGGTGGTATTATGAAGCAAACAAAGAAGTTTGCTAATGTCTGGAAGGAGGTCATGGTGGCTGGATGCACTTTCACACAGGAGACTGCTGTTTGTTTTCATTGTAAAACCAATAACTAGTTTTGTATCTTTGATCCATGATTCTTTTTTTTTATTATTATTATTACATCATGGTATATATTGCTCTGTATAGTGGACTATATATTGATTAGTGAGTGATTTAGGACAGGCCATAGTCTTTTCCTAAGTATTCATCAAAAACATTAAACAAACAAAAAAAACTACACACTCAGACCAGTGTGCTGCAGTATATAGATGCTTTTTTTTTTTTACTTTGCCATGCGTTAACCACGCTAATAAAGGCCTTTTGATTTTTTCACAGCAAGAGTGCCTGCTGTGGGTAGACTCCTAGAGGTTGTTACCATGAAGACAAAGGTCTAAATACACCTTTCTCTATCCTATGGGTCATATAAAGTGGAACAAGTGGCTTATTATTTAGGTTGGAGGAATTGTTGGAAGAAACGTGTAAGATACACACTATATCAGCTCATTTAAAGGTGCACTCAAATGACTAAAATAAAAATTAATAATAATAATCTTCCGTACAGTTAAACAAAAAAAGTAATTTTATTAGAGCCAGTCAGGTTTATTTGTCAAATTAGCAATAAAATCAATGGGGTATTTTAGTATAAATATAAATATTGCTTTCATTAAAGGACATGGCAAGAATATTTAGTGTCCTTCTTATTGTAAACATTAAATACACCCTGACTACCTTACCCTGTAGTTGGCACTTTGCCCCAAGCAATTTTTTTTTTTAACTTAAGAGGTTAATCTTCATAAAAAGGGTTCCTGTACAATTTTTTTAAATCCTCAGTAATTTCCTAAAAGAGCTGGGCACCGCGATTTTTAGCAAGCTTGACTCAAACATTAGTGCATTTGTTGGGGACTATAATTATCTGCAGATTAATACACATTAGATGCTCTGGTGCGTTTTCCCAGCAGCAGGAAGGTGTATGTGGGCTTGATTCTAATAGTGCCCATATTCTGTAACAGTGCAGTGCAACCAACTGACTGCTTAGTGAGTTATGACAGAACACATTTTTTAATATCAATCAGGGTGTCAAAACCCAAGTGCAAAGCAGCAATTATGGAAAAAGTACACTTGCTGATGCCAAGTACACTTGGTGATATATATATATATATATTATATCGCAATAACGCTGAGGCTAAATGTAAATCTGACTAGCTACTGGCTTGAATGGCAGAACTATGAAAGCCATGTGACCCACTCAATAGATCCAACATCATTACCTCCATGCCTTTTTAAACTAATCACCTACTGTCATAGGCAACAAAGTAAAAAGCTAAAAAGTAAAATACAAAGTAAATTACATAAAATGCAATTGTAATTAAAGTAAGATAAAAGGAATAAAACATGTGTATATATATATATATATATATATATATACACATATATATACACCTGTGTGTATGCATTTGGCTAAAATGTTTTGACCAACACTCTCTGCATTCTCAGAACTTTTTACTCTGTTTTTCAAATTTCCATACAGAAATCGTAAAAAAGGGCTTTTGCTTATTCTGTACCTGTGGCTTGGAATATGAGGCAGAAGGAACTAAAGCTCACAGAAAACCAGAATAAAAGAACTGCGGCAGATTCTATAAGATGTTGCTGTTTTTAACTGCTTGTGTAGTTGGTTGTGTTTTGCTTCTTTAGATCTTGTTTTCAGTTGTGTATTTGTCCGTCACTATGTGTTTTTGCCTGTTTTATATGTTTTTATCTACTCTACTACCTGTCTTTGCCAGGTCTCCCTTGCAAAAGAGATTCTCAGTCTTAACGGGACCTTCCTGGTTATATAAAGGTTTAATAAAATAAATAACCATACTACATTCTGTGCTGAAAACCTTTTGAAATATTCTTGAATCTTCCATCCTAACTGATCATCCTCTGAAAAGCACATATTTATAAATCCATTTCCCCCTACTATTCAGCTAAACATGATTTAAACAAGAGGAGCTAAATAGGGAAGGTCAGCTTTGCATCTTACCAAAGACTGCAATGAAATATGCAGAGTAATGATGCACAAGTAAATGCAGTCGGTGTCTGGCTCAGGATGAGGCCATCAAACTGTATTTCTTCAAACTATGCAATGGAAGATTTTTTTAAATGTATTTTGACTTTTTTTCACTTGTGCAAAGTCTTAAGGAGCCTCCAGCGCAAAAACGCTCTAAAAAATGTTTGAAAAAAGAAAAGTTTGACCTTAAGGCTTGATACTGGCTGCTCACCTCAGAGGACTGTCTAGGTTCTTACTGCAGGCATGCATACGCACACAGTGTGTGTGTGTGTGTGTGTGTGTGGGGGCGGGGATGTCTGAGAGAGATAAAATAAGAGAACAAGAAGGTAAAAGGATGAGAACAAACTTTTGAAATGGAATTCACCTCATGCTCCACATGGGTCGAATTTATTTATTCATTGTCATTGAGGCTCTACAGATAGGGTGACTATGATAATGTCAAGCCCCTGAAGCGTACTGCACCTTCATGCATGGATGCCAAGAACACAGCATTTTCGTAGCCGAGTAGTCTTCAAAGGTGTACGTCTCCTAGAGCTCACTTTTAATATCATTGTATCTTATACAATGACAATAAAGCTGTCTATTCTTTTCTATTCTGTTCTATTCTAGAAAAGACCAACTGTCTCTATGAGAGCTAACTGTTTGCATACTGCCCTGTTCTGTAATACAGAGGCACCATCAGATTCTTGCCTATGACTCATCGGCTGGCAACGGCCTTGAGAGCCACACATTGAATGAATGACAGTGTGGTCCATTTGATTTTAAATTGAGGACAGAACATATTTAACATCATGTTAGTCCTGAAAACAGGTTTAACATAATAATGACTATTTTAATCAAAGTGAAAACTGTGACAATGTGGTAGACATGGGCAACACAGTCAACAGACTGAAGGCACACTGCCCCCACCCCCCCACGGCTGCTACAAAGCGCTGGTCCCCTATTTATTCAATTTTTTATTAATGTTGAATGTATCGCATGTGTAAATTGCTCCAAACACGGCACTGCACTTCCTTGGGCAATTTACAATACACATTTCCAAGTGTGAATTTGATTAAATGAACGCGAGATATGCGTTTCACATACAGACAGACAGACAGTCAGCGTTTACGGAATTAGTAGGTAGATGTCATTTAGAGAACAGTGGAGGCATTAATTTGTGTATCGTGTGTAGCACAACACATTTACACAAATTTAACTGGAACATTCTTTCTAAGCTTTTCAGATACTGAAACATCCTGCATGCAAACGTAGAGAAAGCATCAAAACAAAGAATGCAAAGCAGTACTGTAAAGTAGTGGCAGCTGAAGCGTGATCGACGAGGGGGAAAGTAGACTGAGAGAGAAAAGAACCCTGTGGCGTTCGGCTCAATATGACTCTGCAGTTAATGCGTCTGCTCTTTGTTTGTGTGGTTTCAGTTGAACCTTTATAGACCGCATCCATAAATAAACACTTGCTGTCACAAACACACACAAACACTAGATCCAACCTCACATTTAATGCACACTTGTTAAAATTTCATGATATCCACCACAACACTGATATTGTCCTTGTACCAAAAATAGGTTGTTTATACCAAATTGATAGAAAACAGTTTTTCAGCTAAATTCAAAACTACTGTATCTCTTTAAAACAGCGACATATTTTAGATATAAAAAATGAATTGTGTTGCATGTGTCTCAATAATATGTGATATACCTCTGTACAAATTTAATCATATTTTTTATTGTGTGCCACACTGTCTCTCTCCCCCCTGGTATTTCAGCACCATGGACAGATCCATACTGGGAAAGAAAAGAAAATCACATTGCACTTCATCAAAGTGTTTTTCATAGATGTTATTTTCCAACACTGTCTGGATCTGTGTCTGGCAGAATATTAATCCTGATAATACTTTAATTAATATACATCTTGAGGTTTTCTATTTCTATTTTATGCTACTGAATATTTCAGTCTTACTATGTACGTTTCACAAGAAAATATTGTACTTATTTCTCCAATACATTTATTTCAAATCTATGATTGTTTGCTATATATTAAGATTCATGGTTTACATATGCTTACGTGTGTATTTAATACACCGTAGATATACCCTTCGTGCATTATATAATCCAGCTCCTCCTTAACCAACTGCAAAAAAAAGAAATGCAGGAAATTATTTAATTTAAAGATCTTGACTCAAAGTCCAATCACAGCCTATTTCCAGAGGTTTTACAGCCTTCATCAGTGGGCGAATTTTGCTATTGACATGTTGCAAAAAAAAACATTGAAACCAAGTGAGGGGGGAGAGAGAGAGAGAGACCTGTATGAGGGTCCTTTCTGCTATTCTAATTTATGCTTCCTTATATCCTCCCTCTTCTGTGACCCAGAAACCAGTCTCAGTCTGCCACCATCAGAGATGTTACAACCCTTATATGTGTCTAAGTGCGATTAGAATGTGTTTATTGGGACAGTGAGAGGAGGGGTCAGGCTGTGGTAGATTTTATTTATGTATCATGTTCACAACAAGTAAACTCAATGGCCTAAACATAGATATAAACATGAGGAAATAGGTAAGTTGGCAACATAAATATAAGAATATAAGCATGAGTAAAATGCAGAAACTGAATCAATGAAGCACCAAGATAACATACATCAAACCACACAGCAAAATAAACACAAAACTACAACACAATCAGGAAGTTCCACCAAAGGAGTTCATATACACACACACACACATACAGTAGCTAATATCTGTGGTCACAGGGCAGGCGGTATATCAGCAGCACCTCTAATTCATGTTTAATTAAAAAATAAAATTAAAAAAGCATCTGTTGAATCAGAATCTTTCTTTTCAGCTTTGTTTATTTTTAATTAATAAGTAAAAAGCCTTTTTTCTTCTTCTTCCTCTCTTCTTTTTTGACCTGAAATAAACATCTCCAGTCTGATACAATCACACAGTTACAGTTATTATTCCATCAGCCTGAGCCAGGAGAGTTTATTTTGCTACTGCATTTGTGCACATTTGACAGTTGTGCAAAAACAGCAACAGTAATATTAAACATGTATTTTCTATTAATTTCTTAGATTTATTATTGATGTATATGTGTAAATGCTGGTATGTGTCATATGCCAACACATATCGTTTCTCTAAGAAACGTCCACCATCAGCAAGTGTTGTCTAGGGAACTGCAGATGCTGGCATCCTCCTCCTGTGTAACCATGGCGATAGTCCCCTCAGTGACACACTGTGTCTGGTTGCATCACCATCAAAAAGACCTGTACACACATACATGCATACACACACACACACGCTCTCAAACACACACACACACACACACACACACACACACACACACACACACACACACACACACACACACACTAACACACACTGTGGTTGAGAAGCGGGACCTGAAAAAGCAGTTCACTGAGCAGAGTGACACAGGGATTTCGGTGCAGTTTTCTGTCTGTCTCAATGTGAGGAGACAGAAGAAAGGCTGCATCATGCTGCATCATGGTGCATGTGTTTTAGAGGTCATGAATCCTACATCTTGGTTGAATATCTTTTTCAGATATGTTAAACCTTAAAATGTGTGTCATAAATAACCTGGGCAGATAAAGAAAAGGAAAAAGAAAAACAGTTATCGCACATCAAAATAAAGCTGCCCTGTTTTTGGTGATGATGGCGCTAATGCTCTATATCTCCTTCAGGTCCGGGGATGATGTCATCAATGATGTCATCAGGCGGATACCAAGACCCACCTGGGCAGCCTCCCTTCAGCACTGGCAGCCTGTCTGGTAAGTGGGGAAGGGGTGGTGGTTATTATTCACACAATTTTCCCACTTTCTAATAATGATAATGAAGATATATGTATACAAAATAAATAACAACATGCATTATCAAAGTGCCACCTGTAGGTCAATCCTCAAAATAACAAAACAAAGAAACAAAAAAAATAGGAGATATCCCTCTTAGCATATACAGTAAACTATAAAAAGGTGGTCACTTTATTAAGATCCTGTTGGATGTTCCCATAGTCTGACGTGGGCATGGCATTTTCTATCCCATAAATTCATCCTGCCTTTTCACTCCTCCCTCTCATTTTCTACTATGTGAAAAACGTCTCCATCATTTCACTACATCCCTGAAGGCAGCAAGACACATAAAATCTTAATCTAAATCTGCACCCTCTGATTTGAGAAGGGCTGTGCCAGAGCACAGCACCATTACACATGGCTGCCCACTGTGTTTACCTTTAATAAATTGAATGCGAATGACACCGTGCTGCCACAAAGTAACCTCAAACAACACTGCACATGTCACACTGGTCTGTTATGACTCAGTATTCTGTTGTTTAATGTCACATCACAGCGGCTCAGAAATCCTGTGTCATTGCCATGTGCGTCAGATTTGAGGCCAGTGCGTTGAGGATTTACTGCTCTGCACCATCTAGACCACAGCATTAGAGAAGCCTCTTTCCATTTGTTGAGCTGTGGTCGTCGTGCGTCACTGTGATGAAGTGACCAGCTCAGAGTCAATTTATTAAATACCACAGTCTTTATTTATATCCCAGTTCAGCCAGCCTTTCTGCACTTTGCACTGCTGCACCTACAAGAACTGAAATAGGCACCCATGCAGACTGTTCACCCACTTTGCACTGGTCACCGCTCTCACTTAATACAGGGCCCTCTCAGTGGAGTCAAAGAACAGTAGCCAGACTTCTTTTAGGATCCACTTTACCTTTTCACCTCCTGTCTTATTTATTAAAAATGGTTACTGCATGAAGTCTTTCTGTTGGAAATGGTTTTTAAAACTGTGATAATACTAAATGTTTTTCTTTTTTAATTTTAGTCATTATTTGGGTTGTCTGTCCATCCCATTCTCGAAAACCATATCTCAGGAAAGCATTGAGGGAATTTCACATGGACTCACCGATTAACTGATTAGAATGATGGTAAAAGGTCAATGAAACTGTGACCTGATAAAACACTTTTTTGGCCAACTTCATAATTGGGCTCGTTATCACCAAAGTTGACACAAATGTCAGATATTTTATAATTAGGACCTTTTTACATTTTATCTCCAAAACGTCAAAAGTCAACTTGACTGTGAACTTAATGTAAAACTAAATTTCATTATTATCATTAGTCAGCACCATAACTCAGAAACAGAAGTGTAGATAATAACCATCATTTCTGAAGCTTGCCTGGTTGGCAGTGTTTTGTTTTGTTGCCATGGTCAAGGTCATGTGCTCGCTAAATCAGTTCATTATCCAGTCACAGGCCGAGCTGTTAAATAACATTGAAATTCATGATTATCTGTGCTGTGATCATGAAGGAGGGAATCAATACAACCATAAACCTTGATATATATATAGAAAGGGTTTCATATATACACTCATACATACATAATGATAAGAAGTATGCAAGTGGATCATTTCATTAGCCTTCTTATCTTTCTTTATCAGCCTTTTGTAATCCTAGTTATGTCTAAGTCATTTTATAGAACAAACACCTTTTTGTTTTCTACTGTCAATATACTGTACATGAAGATATGATACATAGTATGTGAGGTTAACTTTACGTCAATAGACTGTGTGATCAATCTCAGTGGATAAATCAGACAAAACGTTTTACACATGTAGAACAAACATTATTAACACTTCATTTTATTTTTAATCACAATTTGGATTGAGTCATGAATCTTGGATTTGATCCCACATTAACACAAAGTGATATGGGAAACTGGTGACAGCTCTGTCTGTCACTTATCTTCATTCTTATATAAAACTGCAGTGATATTTTATCAAATATTTATTTTTTATTAGTAATCCCCATTTAAATTTGAACACAGGCACCACATTTACACCTCTAATTTCTACAGACAGGTTTCTGAGCTATGTCAACTGTGAAAGACGAGCTCCTGAGAGGGTAGACTGATTTGTTGGCGGTTGATTAAGTTGCTTTAAAGAAAACACAAGTTCACAATTACCGCTATCAATTTGTCATTGTGACCCTTTGTTCTGTCCATGTTGGATTTTGTGCTAGGAAGAGAAAATGTGTAACTCTGGACAAAAGCAATTAGTCTAAGTCAGTGTGTGTTGAATTATGTGATTGTAGAATGTTTCAAATGATTCTGACACGATTTATTACTGCTGGTAGAATATAGACGTTATACCACTGAGTGGGTGATTGCACTGCCTTATTTCAAGATTTCAAGAACTACTACATCAAATATCATAACAACTATTTTTACATATACTTAAATACAACCAGTCTTGTCATAGTTTACTACCAGCACAACAAATGTATGTACATAATATACAGTACATAGCAATTATGTGTAGATTTTCTATAGAGGCAGTTGGGTGATGATGATGTAACTCTGTGTTTGTCTCCATCCATCAGGCTTCTCTCAGTCTGGGATGGGAGGGATGATGGGGTCCAGCCTGCCACCGTTCCAGACCAGCATGAGCTCCACTTATGGCATGCCTGGGATCGGTTCAGCTATGGACACCCAGAAAGGTTCCGGCCTGTTCGGAGTGGAAAGCAAAACCACCAGTAATACCAGTGGAAGCAGTCCGTTTAAGACCAGTGATCCATTTTCTTCTGGAGGTCCAGGAATCCACACTATGGATTTTTCTGCAGGTATCGGTTGATTGCATGTGCCAGGCTGCGTTCACACAGACATATGACCTGCGTGTAAAAACGCAGCACTTCTGATTCGTTTGAAGGGGGGGGGGAGTGGGCTGACGCAGAGCGAGGGTATTGTTCAGCTGAAATTTGAACCTGGTTCATCGTTTGCCGCAACACAATCTGCCGTCGTCTGGCACGGTACTAGGATGGCCAGTCACACACGTGTTCCTCCAGTCCCTTGCGTTGTTTTAACACAGGCCAACCAAATGTCTTTCTGAATACGGCCGTGAATCGTGCTGAGCAGCAGAGGAGAACAGAGTCAGGAGAATAGAGACCGCATAAACTTTTCTCGACAAAAACCTGAGGTGAATAGTTTCCCTGACACTTGGGATCCAGAGTAAAATACTGAATAGGAGTTTTAATGTATGTTTGAGGAGGGGTTGGTTGGATTTTTCATGCAGTTAAGAGAGGAGGGTGGAGCTAGAGCTCTGGCACGAATTGATAAATATAAGTTGTGTGAGTCTGGTCATATCTTGTATACTTGTTATTTAACTCAATACAACCTAAAATCTTTTTTGTAGCTTTAGAAATTTGGCCTGTGTGTGGCAGGGCAGCCGGGGTAAGTGATGATAGTGGTAGCGTAAACGCATAGGACCAGCTTTTACCAGCAGGTGGCAGTCTCTTCTAACACGTCTCACTTATCAAGATGGAACAGCTCCAGCTCCTGCTTATATGTTGCTGGTTGCCTCATTGCATTGCTCTCCGTGCACTTTGTTCTTCTCTTTATCTGCTGAAACACTGGATCCACAGACAGACAGGATTCAAGGAGCGACTCTTTGAAATGATACACTAGCTCCTACGATCTGAAGAGGAAAACAGCCCACGTGAAATTTCGAGGAGCCTTTCATGAATAGTTAATGTTTATAATATCATCAGCTGTTTGAGTTTGAAATAGCTGAGCATCAGCTGGTTTCCACGCAGTAGAAACATAAATCCACTTTAACAACAAAGACAGAAGTGCACAATGTCTTTATCAGTCCTCCTGTGTAACTGTGCCTGAACGCTACGCTTATCTAATAGAGGCTTGAGTAGTTATTTCAGATAAATGTTATCAAAATTTGACTTGTGTGTTAAGGTTCACATAAAAAAGCAATAGAACATTTATTTAACAACAGGACGCCAGAATCCTGAGCTGAACCTTTAAGAAGACTTTTAATATTTAAGTTTCTTCCTCGGACTCATTAAACATTTAGCCAGAGCTCTACTTTATTTTTAGCTCTTCTCCCCTCTAGTTTGTCGTCGCACTGAAGATGCTTCTGCTTGCTCAAAGGCAGGTTGTTATGTCCCAGTTACTATTTAAGTTCAGCCGCTGTTGGAGCAGATACATGACACATCACTGAGACAGATGACAATAAGCACAACAGATGTGTAGCCCAACAGTAGTGGCTACTGTCTCGTTAGAAGGAAACTGTAGCTAGTTGGTTTAGCTGTAAAAATATAAATGAATGCTGTGAGACAGTGACATGAGTAAATCTTTCAACTAGCTCATTTTTATATGTGCCAACACTACAAGGGGCTGGATTATAAAATTCTCAGTTAGCACAAATTGGCTCTTAATAAATGCTGACACAGTCACTGGGGAATGGCCTTGTTTTATGTACCCTAACCCCAACCCCAATCCCTATTAGGGGTGTCACAATAAAAAACAAACAATAAATCCAATTTACTTCAACACACACTCCTTTATACAAACATTTGAACATACAAAAAACAACACTGGCTACCGACAGTAGTGGCTGCTGTAATGCCCGCCACACGTTTCACTCTTGTCTTGTTAGAAGGAAACATGTTAAGCCATAATAAAAATATAAATTACTGCTTCAGTCAAACGTTGAGGTTACACTGTGAGACAGTGATATACCCCCATGCTGCTACTTTACATTTCACACTAAATAGCCGCTGACATATTATAAATGTGCCAATCCTGTTACATTAGATGACAACAGTGACAGGGGAGAGTAAAATATAAGCTTTAGAAAGACAAACTCATTCATTGATCTTCCACATGTCATCCACAGTCTTGAATACAGACAGGAAAAAACACATTACAATACTTTAAATAAGCACATGTTAATGTTGTGGCCCTGGTTTATTTAAATTGATGTGTGACACTTACAATTTGTAAAGCCACACTACTTCCCTCTGTCATTACTTTTCCCAACCAGCCGTCTGCTCTGTCTGTATTGCCCCCTCTCCTTATGTCTCTGTGTAAATCCCTCTATATTCACCTTTTCCTTCTGCGTGTGCAGGTCCCACTTGGCTTCAGTGAACTGAAACCCATCTGCACAAAATGTCCACTTGCTGCTCTTTTTCATACGCAATGCCAGTGCTCCATCATTAATGTTTCTCTGGGCAGTTTTCCAGACTCCAGATTACTGAGTACTCCCATTAAACACCTCATCACATTAAATATAAATGGTAATGCTCTGGCCTTGTCTCTTCATTGAGCTGTTTTTAGCTCTGCCAGCATCGACTGTGGGGAGAAAATAGCAACTCATATTGCAGGAGAAGGGGCCAGATTTAGAGGGGAATGCACCTTTTTCTAGACTCCCATTAATATTCAGTGATGAAAGATGGACTGAAAGGCAGTCTGGAGATGGGATGATGAAAACTGAGACGGAGAGAAAGTAATTTGGACAGGAAGAGGACATGATCAGCAGACTGAGATGAGCTGTGTTAGGTCTTCCCCTCTACCTGTCTCTTTCTATCTGTCTGTCCATCCCTCTGTCTCTCGTTCTCCTTTAGCTGATGAAATGCTCGCCTATAATAATAATTGTAATAAACATGGCTTCAAAGCAGAAAGCAACATTGGGAGATTGTTGGAACAGACAAATGAAGAGATCATATCAGCACACACTGAACATTTTTGTTAAAACCTGCATGTTTTTCTTTTTGTGTGATTCTGTATTTCATTCCATACATTCAATCAATGTGTAATTTTGGGTCATTTGAGTGTTTCTGCATGTGACCAAATGATCTGTGTTATTGCTATGAGGTTTCAGACCTGCATGTATTTATTGTTAATCATGCTTGCCAGATATTTGAAATACGCTTTATTTATTTACATTGTTAAGGTGCTTGAAAGTGTGTCTGTTTTGCTCTGTTGTGCTCTGCACCCTGGATGATGATGATGATGATGATGATGATGATGATGATGATGATGATGATGATGATGATGATGACCCCCAAATATGTGTTGTTTGTCTGGCTTAAAGCACATTCAATTCCAGAGTCCATTCAGAATGTTTCAGAAAATATCACATTAGAATATATTATATTTGGACAATATGATATGACCGGACAATTAATCTTCTAACTTTTATTTCCTTGCATTTTACAAATATTATGATTCCTAAGATGTACTCAGAACAAAAGCAAGGATATTAAAATAGTGTGAGGCTTCTTTAAAACATAGATACATGATAGACCTCCAGCCACACTTTGTTTCTACAAAGTTAATATGACCATGTGGCGTAATTCGAAAAAGATATTAAATGTAAATTGTAAAAAGTAGACCCTGACGCAAATGACCACATCACAACCGTGGCACAGCCAAGCAGATACTCTAATCTGAAACCCAGTGCTGAGCCAGTGTGCTTCTGTAAAGCAGCACCTGTATCTGTCTTCACTTAAACTGATGATGGACTTGTATTCTTACTGAGCCATAGAACCATTGTCATAAACTGTGTATCACAGGTGAGTAAAAGAAGTTACTGGTTAAATGTACAGTATTTATAAAAGCAGGCACCATCACACAGATCACATCTTGGAAAATGTTCAAATGGTTGTGCCAAGAGGAACCTTAAAGCAAACAGACAATGGTTACTATGGGTGAAAACACTATTTGCATAAGCATTGTAGACGATGGTCATCATAAGGGTCATTGCGTTTTTGCATGGCAAAATGTGTCATCTGGGTGCAGCACTAACTCCTGTTGCAGTATCATACATCAGACATAAATTGTACTGTACAAAAGCACTGCTAGTATAGGGCAGCATTACTAGCAACTAATTGCTGCTGCAATAGCCAGTCTCAACAATGTCAGTTGATACAATGCAGAAGTTTAAAAAAGTAAAAAGTCTTTTTCTGACACTACTAAAGATCCTCCATCTCGATTTTGCAATCGTTAATATCCACAACTACCTTAAAATAATGCTATATCCACACTACTCCATTTAATGTTTGAAATGCATCACTTCTGCGTTGTTTAGGTCTGTCGTTCACAATACTCTGCACAGGCCCTCTAGCGGTAAAGACATTTTCGAGTCCTTGAAACACAGAATGTGGCTCGATTTTTGTTTTTGAAAACTGAACTTGAACTTGAATCAACGACAAAGTCATCCCTCCTCTTGCAAACACTTGAGTGGGAGTTTAGCCTACTTTGCCTACATCATGGTTGTCCATGAGATCAAGAAGTATTGTATTATCCCTATATTTTATTCAACAAATGTTCAAACAACATCTAAAATCTTACAAAATTGTGCACGCAAGAATTACACAACCTTACCTGACTGCGTGTGAAAAGGGGGAAAAAAACACTTTAGTTATTGGTCACTCTACAATCTCCATTACTTCAAAATATCACTTTAACATGTATGGATGTAGTAATTTTTATTAGACCAGTTCTAGCACCAACAATTTAGGCCAGAAATGAACATGAACCGCCTATAGTAACCACAGTCTGGTGGCTTTTTGGCAGGTGATTCTCTTGACAGTGTGTGATCGGTTCCTCCTCTTATAAAACCCCCCCCCCCCCCCCCCCTCGGCAGCTCCTGTCCTCTCTCCCGGCGGCTTAATAGAGGATGACATCAGTGCCACGTCCTCCAACTCCGAGGAAAGCCCAGAGAGAGCAGGGCCGGGGGACAAGGATGGCAAGCAGCAGCAGAGACGGCGCAAGAAGAGGAGGAAGGGCCGGGACGAGGTCTACGACTTCCTGGATAGCCAGGAGAAGAACATCGGCCAATCAGACAAGCATGGGATTCAGGATAAGGACGGACATGAGGCAGAGGATAATGAAGATGAGGAGGAGAACTGGGAGTGGGAGATCAGAGAGAGTGGAGGAGGGGGCAGGGTAAAAGGCAAGAAGAATAAGAGTAGGGCAAGACTTCCAGAGGAGTGGGGAGCGCCCCAGCAGCCCGTCTCCCCCACACCGGCTACGATCGCTCCCACCTGGGCTACAGCCGCTCACTCTGGTGCATCTGACTTCAAAGCTCCAAACTTGAACCCCAGCCCTGTTTTGCCCTCTGCCTGTGCACAAATACCCACAAATTTCACAAACCATTCCCATGCTAGCCTTGTAACAGATTCATCACCACGCTCGTACGAGCCCATGTGTTTAGACGATTTCCCTATGTCGGCAAAAGACGTGCAGAGGGCAAATGAAGAGAAAGTTTCCACTGGCAAACCTGAAGCTAATCATAGCACAGCAGCTAGTGCAATAACTGCCAAGAGCAGTTTGGCTGGGGATGCTAGCCGTAGTCTAGCGTTAATGACAGGGGACAACCTGAGCCCAGTTTCGCAGACCTTCTCTTTCCTTGATTCTGTCCTCCAGACCCCTCAAGCCTCAACACCTGAATCACAAACTACCACCCCCATCACCAACACCCCCACCCCTGCCTCGGCCCCCCTGACAAAGTCCGCCCCAAAAGAAACTGCCGTCCCTGCCTCAGAAGCTTTCTCCACTTCCAACAGCCTCACAGTCCTTACTCCAGCACCCACTGTCCCAGCTGCAGTCGCATCGTTGCTCAACGTTGACGCCAAACCTTTTGTCCCTGCAGCCACCTCAGCCACGCCCCTTACTTCAGCTCTACCCTCCTCAGGCCCTTCTACTTCATCACCAGACACTCTCCCCACAAGCGTAGTGACACGTCCTTGCTCGGCCACACTCCCTCCCCCCATCACCCCCGCAGCCCCTCCCTCTCTCCCTGCACACTCAGAGCACGAGGAGTCCTCATCGCCACAGCTCCCCCCACTGGAAGGTTGGTGAACTACAGGGAAGATTATTTAATAACGTGGGGCTAATTTGAACAAGGGATTGTGGGCTGGGATAGCAGGAAGCAGCTATTGATATTCTACCTGTGTGCATGGCTCTTTGTCTGTGGATTGAGCACTAGGCCTGCTTGGTGCTTAATCTATTCCTATCTGTAATAACCAAGGCGCGAGAGATAAATGCTGAACAGCTTCTGATTTAATCAATTTTCTATTAATAATGTTTAAAACAGATCTAGACACAAATATATATCTTGTTACATTAAAAAAACAATAGAATCTCTTAAAATACATCCAGGAGATTCATCTCAAACTCCCACCAGAGAAACATTTGTGTCCAGGTATATCTCTCTTCCCAGCTGCTGGCATGAGTATGGGATACAAGTGCTGTGCTGATCGGGCCATGTATTAACAAAACTGCAAGGGGGAAACGGATAAGTTGCCCTATCTGATTTCCCTCCGCCTGCCTCTGTGTATCTGTGCCCATGATCATAGCAATGTTTCTGCTACTTCACTTGCTGCTTTTTATAGCTCTGCTGTCTCTGCTTGCTGCACTGTCTTCTGTTTCATGTGACTGTCAGCTCCATGTCCAACGTCCCACTTCCACTCTGTCTATAGAAAAAACACATATAACTCTGGTCCTCTAATGGCAAAGCGAACTTGCTTGTTATTTTAATAGACACAGTAATAGTTAATAATAATAGTTAATATGTACTAGAGTATTTCTCATCAACTGCACAGAGCCAATGTAGTGAATGAGATGGTTATTGATTGAGCAATAATGTTAAACGTGTTTTAGGATTATAGGCACAACTTTCAATTATCAAGTTTTAGTCTTCATGGCTCTTGGGGGTATTATTATTATTGTTTATAACGTATTTGGCTCAAATACATTTTTCTCTGTAAAGATAAAATAGAAATGGAGAACAATCAAATCAATGTGACAATCTGATTCTTCTAGTATGTTAGAAAATAAACATAAGTTTTAATTATAATCATGTGAATTGTTAAGCATACTGTATTTGCACCAATTTGGTGAAAGAATTTCAATTTAACCATTCTAAATATCTTCCACCCAATCTCTCGACCTTCATCAGTGAATCATGGGACACACCCATCAGTGAGTGACAACACCTGAGTGACCATAGTTCCATATTTAGTTTTCATTTCCATGGCCACAACATGCTCCAGAAAAGAATTTGCTAATTAGCTGAGTTTGAGTTAAGAGTTGTTTTTTTTCCAAAGGTCAAGAATACATCATCAAGCTCAGAGTTACATTTTCATTCAGGTCACGATCCTTCAAATGCAAAGATCCAGTGAAGTTTACAGGTGTAAAGAAAATCATAGTATTTGTTCCTGTTTAAAGCACAGTGGAGGTTAGAAATGAAAATTGAAATCATCTCCAGATGTGGTGGAGTTTAGAGACTGTGTTTATAAAAGTTCTGTCAAAAGCACAAATTTGACAGCTACAGCTGACCAGCTCATGTGTAATAGCCATGTAGGAGCCAACAGTCCAATGTCTAGTGCCGCAGCAGCTGCCTGACCCCTGACCTCTTGTACAGTGCGAGAAAACTGTGAGAGGATCTCAGTCTAATGCTTTTTCCTCCTGGTGATACTGTTTCCGTCCTGCGCTCTCCAGCTACAGCTCACAGTTTTCTAAAAATAAAAGCTTCATTTTCCAGTGTGATGGTTTGCCTCAGCCCTTTCTCACTGCTACAACCTGACCAGTACTTTGGTAGTAAAATGTGTGGGAAATAGTACAACTCCTTTAATCACTAAAAATAATCCAACCATGTAGTTTTAGATTTCCTACTCTAACAAGAAGTGCCTTTAGTCTGACAGCAGCAGTCACTAACAGCGTGCTGTGTTTCACAACGACCCTTTAGCTGTAAAGACGACAAATGTCTATAATATCCTGTAACTTCCAGAAAGTCTAAATGGAGTTTTGAAGCAAGTTCATGACTGACATTGTTTAACAAAAGTTCTGACTAAGGCATTGTTAGGGTTTATGTTGAGAACTGTGTTTATACAGTGATTCTAAATGAGCACTGTCTTATTTCTTCTCTCCCTCTTCCCCCCTTTCTTCTCTTTCATAATGCCATGATGTCACCCTGAACAACAGGTAAGAGACATTTCTCTTTTTCCCAGTTTGTATATTTTATTCTCATGTGGTGCTTTGCAGTGGATACGCCTGAGACCACAGCAGCTGTGATTATGTGGTGGATAATTATTTTGTTCACTGACACAACTGGCTGGTTTGAGGGCAGTGGATGTTGCTTTAAAGTGTGTTGTTTATTTATTTAAGTTTAAGGCATATAACATATGATCAGGTCATCTTCTTTTGGCGCAAACTGAAACTTAGTCTCTGGCCTGTCAAATTAAAGAAATTAGAAGCATCATCATCTGTTCCCCAAATTTTGTATGACTATATACTGTAGGACAGACTTGATGTGCTACTTACAAAGATGGTACTATAGTGTATCACCTGTGGCACCCCAACCCCTTTAGCTGCCTTTAGAGAAGGGTTGGGAAGTTCAGGTTCAGAAAATACATTTCAATATCTGCGGCTTACAAAGCAGAGTTAGTCAAGTATATTGTTAGCCATATACAAACATATGATAACAGACATGGTGGACCATAAATACCAAAGTTAGCGATCCCACTTAAAAATGCAATATTTGCAGTAGCAAAACAAGTCCTCAGTTTAAATATTTATCTCCTATCCAACATGTTGAAGTAAGAACTTGAACCATTTTAATAGCTCAAGGAGGTCTTCGGCTCCAGCCTGTCACAACGTTTTCTTTACAAAATCTGATTCTATAAGGTTTTCAGATTTGATAAGCAGAGTTGGAACTAGACTTTGTCACACTTCTGCTGCTTTTCTATGAAATACGTACCTCAACTGTCCCAATTATCTGAAGAAATCATCTTTTGAAAAACTGTTTCCCTAAGTGTGTTTTTCATATTTTCCAAACATAAAAGGTGCTATACTATTGCATCTCTATGTAAGCAACACATGTACACAAACATTCATATGAACACAATATGAACCACCTCACATTTGGCTGTATCACAGTGCCCTATAAAGTTGGATATGGGTCAATATCAGTTTTAGCCAGTTACAATTAGAACATTTCTACTTAATCACTATTGCCCTCCACTCAGTGAAGACTGAAATGAATGAAACTATAAATTATGAAGAACATCATTGTCATTATGTCATTGAGCTGTTTTTAGCATTTTTAGCATAGCTACCATTGGTGTGAGGCTGTGGTCAGTGCAGAGCTACAGTTTGCGAGTATATGGTATATTTAGTAAATTTGTTCCAAATGCACCTTTAAATCGCCACAAATATGATTGTGTCTCACTTATCAAACAAAGCAGAAATAGCATTGTGTGTTTAAAGAGACTCTATGGTCCTTCAGTCACCTCTTTGCTCTGAGTGTGTCTCTGCTGCAGAAGACAGCACCATCCAGCTCAACCCCTCTGCACATTCACTTAGCACTAATTTGTCCCCGGGGTGAGTGTGTTGCTCTATAGAGGGTCCTCTCTCTCCAAACATATGGTGTTGGTGTAAACAGAGCATTCTTCTGTTTTCAAACACAAGTACTGGTCTGGCAGAAAATATAGTTTTTACATCACCAAGGTTTAAATGTGTATCAGAGGTGTGGCACCAACTTCTGAAACATTTTAACATTTTCATTGATGTGCTATAACATGTGCACACTATCTCGCTAACTAAATGACCCTCATCAGGTATCTGTCGTGCACTGGTGTTATAATAGTCCTTCAAAGGAAAATGTGGAGTGTTCTACTCTAAACCAGCATCTACTGCTGGTTAAGTTAATAGAATATATCACAGACTAGAGGTTGTATGGTTTTGATGTCCATGAATTGTTACACCATTGTGTCTTTTCCTCTGATAAGTACAGACAGTGGCCTCTTTATAAGGAACATCGGTACGATCTAATGCAATTAAATGCAACATCTCAGTCATAACTTCTACCTTTAGTTTATAATGTTCAGTTATTGTTTACATTCTCTTGAATGTGTAAATTAAGTTTTGTTTTTAGTACTTAAGTCATGAATAAAGATAGTGTTTTACTGGACACTGTTTTTATTATTGTCCTTTCTATTTCCATGCTTTAGAGAGACAGAATATGAGAAGCACTTCTCCATGTACAACCTCATCATTAACTCTGAGCTCAGTGATAAACACCTTGCTGTCACAAAGCATATTAAAGTTGTCATGAGGTGTACTAAATGTAGCGACGCCTGCGAGCTAATTCAGGCAGCCAACTCCAGCTGCGCTGCTCTAATCATGTGACCTACATCATGTGACATACCTCACTCTCCACAACCATCTATAATACTCACCCACCTTATCAGGTGGTCTATTTAAGCAGAGAGAAATTTCCCATCATCCTCTTTGCTTGCACTGCTGCTGCAGTATTTCTACCAGTTGCTTCAGCCCCTCCACCACCCCAGCATCCACCTGTAGGCTCCGACGGGGGGTTACAAGTATTTGCTCATCACTCCCATCATTCCTGTGTAATCATATGGGGGAGTGATTAAGTTGGAGCCTATTGTATAGCTGGTGCAGCTGAAAGGTTTCGCATGGGAACAGTCACTCTGCAAACCACTTGGGTAGTCTTGATTTATAAAAACATGGGTTCCACAAAACTCACCATAATCAAAACAACAATTTGTAGGCAAAAAAAAGATACACATATTAGAATATAGAAATGTTACTTTCTATACAAAGGTCTCAAATGTCGTGAACAAAATTGTATTGAATAGTGAATCTTTATTTACCTATTGGGCTAGATGTAATCAAATAAAACAAAGGCATCACCCAGTAAAATAGCCACAATAGTATAAACTATGCTCAGGATGATGAACCCAATTAGAATCATTAGAAAAACACTGGATATCACCAAAGTATCCTCAATTGTATCTACAGAGCTGCACAGTGGTTTTAGATTCAGAGAATTTATACCACTTCAATGACAAAGCAAAACCAGACTGGTCATCCATTCCAGCAGGTTTTTCAGGCTCTGCGTCTTGAGGCTTTGCTTGAGCAACTGTTGGTCTGCTCCCATGACATTATTATCATTACCTGACATCTGTTTGTGGATTTGTTTAGCACTGAACCAATTTGTACCTCACTTGGTGGACGGATGAGGTGTGTTCCAAAGAGGAGCTCATTAAATAGTGGTGTGGATCTGGTTAAATGGGCGGGTCCAGGGATTTGTCATCACTTTAATTAACCTCTAAGGTTATAAATATATATATATCTATATATAGATATATAGATATATATGGTTTTGAGCTGCATGAGTTTGCTGCAGATTACCTCTACCTATTACATTTGCATTTATCGATATTGAGAGCTACAGGAGCTTAATTTAGGACTGTTTTGCTTTGCAGAGGTATGCGCTGGACTGACTACCTTTAGTTTTTAGTTGTGTCTGTTCCATGTTTATCTTGTCTGTCCATCTCCCTGTACATATCTTACATAAATACAATATTGATGACTGCAGCTACCTTGTTTAACCCTCACATAAAGCCTGTAAAATAGAAAAATATGATTGCTGTTTCTATTGTATTTATTTCTAGGCAAAGCAGTTTATCTTTTGATCATTGAGTGAAATCTCTATCTTTCTTTCTCTTTCTCTTTCCCTCTCTCACACACTCACAGTCTCCCAGACGCACACACACTGACCTGCTTTTGTCCTTGAAAGGGAGCCAGTGAGCCAGTGAGATTGAATCAAAGTGAATCCTATAATTTGAGATTCCTCACTGGGGATGCACATGTGTTGTGATTGGCTGTCCAACCTTGCTGATAGATGATCATGTTGCAATGTGTGTGTGTGTGTGTGTATGTGTGCGTGTGTGTGTGTGTTTCTGGTTTGTGAAGCACGGAGGAGGTTGTTGAGCCTCAGCCCTGCTCTTTGACTCCATCAGGTGTCTGTCTGGAGAATTGCAGCTGTGACCATAAAGAACTGCAGCTAGAGTGAAATGGCTGCTAATGGTGAAGAGAAATGACTGAGCAGCATTGAACAGAAAATCTTCTGGATGAGGAGCATTTCCAGCTCAGAATCCTGTGTATATTAAGTCATATATAAACGTTTTCCAGTGTGTTCCCTCTGAGGACAGTTAATGTCTTCTCAATGGGTTTTATTCTCTTGGCTTTGGTAAATGGGAATTTCTTTACAGAGTTGTATGGCATTTTCTTCTTGCCTTCAGTTATCATTTATCTGTATTCATTTCCCATAGATTAACATGGAGGAGGCAGGGTTTATGACCTTTACAGCAGCCAGCCACCAGGGGGCAATCGAAATGACTCGGCTTCATTTTGGGGAGATGTGATGTCTCGGCCAAATATGATCCAGGCCAGACCTATATTATATTATTACAGTTATATTAGTGTCTTTGTCCAGATTGTGGTTTATGCTATGTGTTAATGTTAAAAAAAAATGTACTGGCTGATATATATAGTCAACTCATGACTGTTTTTCCCTTTAGACAGACACTGGTTTCCAATCATTTCAGTTTACTTGTTATGTTTTGTGGAAATGCTTGAACAGAGCACAGCATATTTAACATAAGACTAGACAATCAGGTGCAGGAGTGTCTGGGTTTGAGGATTGGCCGAGGTCCAGATTGTTTCACACAATGGAGCATGCAGTGAGCGAGGTTGGCTGAGCGTGGCTGGATATTGACTGAGCAGGTAAGTGATGGACGGGGCAAGTAGTGACAAAGGCTGGTTAGGTTCAGGCAGACATGCAAGCTATAGCAACAAGAATCAAGCAGAGCTTTCAGCCGAAGCGATTCTAGCCACAGGCGGAGAGAAGATGTGGTGGAGTCTAATTGGTTGGCTGGCCCTTCAGGAGGGCTGTGGCTTGTGGTCTTGATTAAAAGATAAAACTCAGTTGTGTTGGAGTGTATATGGGGAGATCAGGAAACTGGAGGCCATGCTCAGCCGGGAATACACAGCATCAAGAGCAGGACTCAAATGAGGACATGCAGGCAGAGGAGGACAACTAGCAAACTCTCCATATTCCGCACATTACTTTGAACATAAACGTAGATGTACTCGAAATCTGCTTCCACTAAGTATTCTATAACAGTGAATACACTCCCTGAGCATGTTTTTAGGAACACCATACTAATACAGAGTAGTCCCTCCACTTCAGGTTCACTGAACCTCAGTATCATGTTCATGAAACCAGTTTGAAACTTTTATTTGTGACATGGAGCATTATCCTGCAGGAAGTAGCCATTAGGAGATGATAAAGGGATAAATGATGACGAAGATGATAAATGTGTGAGGAAAACATTCTCCGCGCCATCACACCTCCAGCATCCTGGACTGTTGACACAAGGCAGGCTGGCTCCAATGATTTTATGCTGTTGACTCCAGATTGTGGAGAATAAATCTACATCCATCAGACCTGGTTATGTTTTTCAGTCAGCAACCGTCCAGTGTTGGTGAGTCTGTGTCACTGTGTCTTCACTGACAGGAGTCGAACCTGACGTGGTCTCTGCTGCTGTAGATCATCCACCCCAGAGTTGGATGTGTTGTTCACTGCCTCTGCCTTTTCTTTAACATTGCAAGATAGGGCGTTTTTCTACATTTTTCTTGAATTCTCAGAGAAAAATTCCTGGTTCTCGATGAGAAAAAGCTCAGTCATGTTTAGGGGACTGATATTTATGATTGTGTGTCATTTGGTGCAGAGCCAAAAAAGAATCTGGATCTGGTGAATTTGAACGTGGTTTCACAGTTGTAACGATTTGTTAATTTACCCACTGTAGCCTTCTTGTCAGCTCCAACCAGTCTGACCATTATCCTCTGACGTCTCTCATCAACACAGAGTCACTGGATGTTTTCTGTTTCTGAGTAAAAACTGTTGAGACTGTAAAAATCTCTTGCAAAACATATGTGTTGTGTTTATATACAGTGAGAGTTTTGGAAATCAGAAATCAGAATGACAGCTACTTGCCTGGTCTATAACATTTTGTTTATGATCAAAGCCTCAGCAAGATAATGGAAAACCTCATGAGTGGTTCACTTCAGTCACTCATCACATTGTTCTCTCCTTACATATTAGAATGCTCTCTCATCATGAGGGCTCGTATAATTTCCCTGCATGTGATGGATTTATAAGGTAGCTTTTCCCTGCGTGATGCAGATGCAAGGTGGGCTAATGAAATCCTGTTTTACAGCCTCTTTTAAGGTGGAAGTTTTCCTCATGAGTGGGCCCGACATGAGCTCTGCAAACCAGGATCTTATTCAAGACACCCTAATGACTGGGTTGAACGTTGACATCTGTGTTTGCCATCTTTTGCACCATGCAGTCAGTTCTTTCTAACGTCTGTACCTTATATTTATGGTGACTCTCAGCCGTTTGCTCCCTCTGATCTGTTGCTGCAGTTTTTCTTCCTTCTCCACATAACATAATTTGCAATGAGTCATCTGTTGAGACTGATTATTTAGATCTTTTTTCTTGATTTGAGCTAAATTAGCTCTGGTTCCTGTAATTAAACACTGTATTCAGTCTTTCAAACCAAATTCAGACCATGGACAGAGATATAGAGCAGATTCAAGCCACTTGAGCAAGAAGTGGGCTAGTGCAGAGTTTGGGGAAATTATTTTTTCCCACTTGTCCTCTTTTTCTCCTTCCTTTAACCCCAATTTCTTTTTTTTAAATCTCTGCTCCTGCTGGTTACTGGTTCTAATTATAATTAATCTTCCTTTAACTTCTTTTACTTCTGCCTTGACTTTTTCCTGCTTTGCTCCTCTTTCCTCCCTACCTCCATCAATCTTCCCTTCATCTATTGCCCTTCATCATCTCCCATTCTCTATCTCCCTCATTCCCTTTGTCCAACGCTCCCTCTTCTCCCTCCCCTCTCTCCCCTCTCTCCCTGCCCTTTCTCTTCTCATCTCTTTCTCTTCCTCCTCCATCTCAATGCTTTCTGGTGCCACTATCCATATCATGTCTCGTGCCCAGACTCCTTGTCTGGGCACGAGAATCGCTGCCAGGGGTGGGGGGGAAGCAACATGGTGATGTGGGTGTTGGTGGGGGAGTGGGGGAGACGTTGTCAGGGATACATGGGAGGCGGTTGCCGTGGAAACAAAGAGACTCTGCGAATGAGGGATGGAGGGATAGAGGAGAGGTGGACTGGGTGTGACAGTCAGCGAGGTTGCAGAGTAAAAATAGAAACGCTCTGACAAGAGCCCCCTCCCTCCTTCTTCCTCCCCTTGCCACACCTCCACCCCCCAACCCATCTCTCTCTCTCTCTCTCTCTCTCTCTCTCTCTCTCTCTCTCTCTCTCTCTCTCTCTGTATGGTCCTCTCTCTCTCTCAGTTTCCTCCATCTCAAGCTGATGTTCAACAATCTGTGACCTTCAAAAGGAGGACGTACAGTGACACCAGGAAATCATCTGTAATTTGAGCCTCCTCTGTTTCTTTCTTAAAAGACTTAATATGTTATTCTCCTGCCTTTTGAAGTAACTTGTATTACTTCATTTGCATCCCACAGTGTCTCTGTGGTCTAGCTTGTTAGTTTCCAGATTGCCAAAGTTTTAGTTTTTAGATATGTTTCATCCAGGAAGCCATATCAACCAACCTTAAATTTATAATCATTACATTTCCCAGACCAGATTAGTTAAATATAACATTTAAGCTGTTTTCAGACATGAACTGAAGAAACTCCAGAGAATGTCCAGAGACTTTCACTCTAAGTTCATTGCATTTCTATAACCATCAAAGTAATAATTGTATTGGGGCACAAACAGACACTTATTAAAGGCAGCTACAGAACTCATATAAGAGTGAAATGTGGAAGCTACAAAATCTAAATGCTGTAAAGAAGGGGATGTGAATGTGCTCTATTAATATAATACATTCATATTTATGCAATTACTTTATGTGTTTCTCTGCAATTGATGCAGCAGGTAATGGTTTAGTTTGAATTAACAATGAATTGAATAAGCATTAGAAGTCTGGTACAGAGCGACTGAATGGAGCCAACAAGGCCAACACACTCACTTGGCACTGTATTGGGTTCACCCAGCCAACTTAAATACAACAATCCTGCATCAGATCCTCCTACATGAAGGTTCCAATGTTCAGTTTGTGTTGAAACTAAGGTTGTTTTTAAGGTTGTCATTTTGGAGGCTGCAGTTTGCGACATTGTTAAATAACAGACACATATTTCTGTATATGGTCAAAAGCACCAGAAAATATATAATTAGCATCAGTTCAATCAAGACTTTGCTAAAACACTTTAATAAAAACTGATGGTAACCTTACTGAGGACACCCTGAGGGAGGATTTATCGCAGGACTACTTGATTACACTGCATCCACTTCCCTGCTCTGTCACTATACTCGTCAGCCAGTGGCCCATTCTGTACCACTGTAGCAAGTCTATATGCTAGCAGCTCCGTCAGGCTCTCCCTAATGTAGACATATGATAAGAAGACAATGTGTTCACCATCTGCACTTATTGTTTTAGCATTCTAACATTGGCTACCTCACCTGAGTTTTTAGGCTTCATTTCAGCAAACACGACACCCTGTTCTCAATTGAACGGTAGTAACGGTACGCCTGGGGATTTAACCGATGAATCAGACAGCGTAGGTTGGTAACCAGCAGAATTTATAGTCATGGGAAGGTTATAAATGAAAGATTCTATCATCACTGGACATAAAATGAGTAACCCCCTGAGTGAAGGATGTGTCATTAAACTGTTTTGCATGAAGAGAAAAATCATGGATTTTGATGTAAAATAATACATTAACAATTAACAGTGGGGAAAAAACTCAAAACTCATTTCATGGGGCTTCTGACATGATTGTAGCCCTTTACAATGATGGAATCCAGCAGTTCTGGGATATCATGTGGAAAATGATGTGGAACATGTGGTAGCTGAGCAAACATTTCCACAGGGGTGTGAATCGGACAGAAAATTGACATCTCCCCATGCAGCCGCAGTGAAACTGACATCAGCAGGAGAATCAGATAAAGGCCACTGCCACAGGCTTTCAGACATAATAATTTGAAAGTGAATGAACATACTATGCTGCTTCCCCAGCATATGGATTTTTAACAATCAAATTTGATCCATAATCACACGGAAGTGATATCAATTTGTAAAAAAGAGAAATAAAGTCAGAATTATGCAAATTAAAGTCAACTGTAACTTTCAAACTTGAGCTTCTGGAAAAAGGCAGAACCTAAGCTGCCATGTACACAAATTTCTCTGCTTTAACCTGAGAACCGATTTGAATGTTAAGGCAAGCCACCTCTGAGCCTGACCCATCCTTTAACAGAGGGCATAACCGAGTTCTCTTGCATAACACCCATCCTTTCCCAGCCTATTTAATCTAAACAAGCGTCTAATGTCTTCCCTCCTCGTTCCCTTGGCTCCACTCTACTTTGTGCAAATGGAGGATTATGCAATAATCCTCATTCATCTTCAGTCATGCTTGACAGGAGGTTTTGGACCGTTTGGCACAGGCTGTGGACGTGTTGGGCTTGCAGAGGGGGTTGGTGGGAGACGGTCATCTGACATGTGCAGTGGGGGAAAAAATGTGTTGCCGATACTTTTCATCAAGCATTTGTTTAAAATAGAGTTTCGAAGCAGGGGGTGTGACCTAAATCAGTCTGTCTGACATTCGATTCCCAGTGGTTAGGGGTTAGAGATATTAACCACCGTCTGCACATTTACTGTCACTGCCTTCTGTCCCTGTCAAGATTATCACTCTCTGGCTGGCAAATCTTTGGTGGCACAGACATAAAAAGAAAAGAATAAATTAATTAAATGAGTTGTGTGATGGACATGACAATAATGGTCTGTATTTATAGAACACATTTTCTTGTTTGTTGATGACCACTCAAAGCGCTTTACAGTACAGTTTTGCCATTCACACACATTCATACAGTGCATATATGTGCCGCACTTTCTCAGTGGTCTTTGGGAAATACTACCTCATGCTTTAAGCCACCAGTGGAATCTTCTGTAGAGACCCTCTCAAGACAGAGCTGTGAATTCCAGAAGGTTGCACTCCTCGAAGTTTACTCTTGCTCTCTGCAGCATTCATGCTTTTCACAATATGATGCACATAATGTCATGAGGTCACTCTGAAAAACATCATCAGCCAGAATGCTGAGAGTGTGGCTGCAAGTTTCATCTGAAGTTGCTTAAGCCTGCAGTTTTATGGAGATACAATGTGCTGATAGTTTGGAGCATCAGTACACAGTTTCTCAGTTTAGCCCAAAAAGTCAGTCTAAGGCAAAACATGGAGATAGGAGGATGCTGGAGACCCTTAGCCAGTTCAGTTTTGATCCTCTTTGCAAATATGTTGTATAACCCCTGAACAGAGTGTGGTGAGGTGTTGTGTTATTAGTTTAGTGCAAAAATCTCCAGTTCTTTTTAGGATAGAGGAGTTTATTGTAGTAGCCCAGACTGGACAAACTAAACACCCTTTGAGTTGTTATGAAAACTGAAGGTTACCACAGGTTCTCTTTCATGTTTGGAAGGGGAGGATGAGGTGAGGGGTATTCAGCTGCAACATGCAACTTCACCACTTTATGTCACTAAATTCTAGACACTGCAACTTTAAAGGCAAGTATATGTATAGGAAAGTGGACCATTGACAGTTGACTCAGACCATATTTCTTTATTTCACAAACAAGTATCCAGTTAACTAGGTAATGTGTTCCTCTGCCCCAGCTTTTGACATAAATGCTTTACAAATGGCGGCCATGCCATAATAACCAGTGTCATAAAGCTTATAATTGACAGTTAGACTGAGCGACAGGAGCTTTTTTCGGTTCTATGCTGTACGTCTGTGGAACTAAACTGGACAGGCCTTCTGCCTTCTTTACAGCAGATATTTTGATGTGCCACAGAAGCACCGGTGAATAACTGATAACATTAGTGAAGACCCAGTTCCATTTCGGTGTCCTAGTAACAATGTATATGAGCCACCCACATCACCAGGGCCCTTAAAGTAGCTCATTTAACTGTAATGCAGCCATGATTCATGTGTTATTGGCTAACCCAATAACCAACCGTTTAGGCTTTAGTGCTAACTTGTGATGATAAGTTGTTCTTAGTTTGTGTGTTTGGTATTTGACCCTCCCAGGAACACTTTGCAGTCTGTGATTGAATCAGCCAAGTAGTTATGGCTAACATGTTAGCAAAAAAGTACTATTCATACCATACTGTTTGCAAAGATGGACAACACGACTACCCCAAAATTAAGCAAAAGCATCTTGATCGACGCCTGGTGGCTGGCAGCAGTATAGGTCATAAACCCTCCTCCAAAGTTCACATTAAATATATTTTTCTCAAAGATGTTTTCTGACATTTTGGCTGCTTGCTATTACACTGATGTATGGGTAAGTGTTTTATTTTTCCAATAAGTTTGGTTCAAGTTAGTTATTTGATGCTATAAAACAGAGTGAAACAGTCTGAAAGCAATTTAAAAGTGTATGTTTGTAAACTTCATTTAATTTTGTAAGGTTCTTGACCAATGCACCTTCATAGAGATAACAGGTACAGTATGTGGCCTCTCTGACCCTCTGTCAGCTGCACCGTGTTGCCTTCAAAACCCACATATCAACCGGCTAATTATATGGCTCCTTCTGTAACTGCTGCTACTTGGCAATCAGGCCAACATGATTCACCTTTGTGAGCTGTGATGGTTCTATTGTGCCATTTCTTTACTGTAATGCTGAATGCGTTTCCAATGCGGTATATCCCATCACAGAAATGATATGCTCTGGTATTCCTACAATATAAATTTGAGAGCAATGAAGCCATTATTTCTCATTATTATTGTCAATTATTTCAGATTGATACTGTGCACTGCTGGCCTTTCAGCAGTTTGAGCCTCAGCCCATTCCAACTTTATCCACCAAAAAAATGTATAAATGAAGTCAGCAGTTGGTTTGTGATCTCTGCTAAAAATCATAAAGCACTTGGTGCTTTCATTTTTACAATACATGGCAAAAAAATGTCCGTAGCTCCTCTATTCGAAACCTTATACCAAACGTAAAGCAATTTCAAAACATTGGCAATGTTACACCTCTACCCTGGCCTGTGCCTTCAATGAATTGCACCTTTATGTTATTGAATCCATCAATGTAATCAGATAAATCAGTTATAATTGTTTAAGTTAGTGGGTGAAATGAGGATGCTGCAAAGGGAAAATGTAAAACACAGTAAAATGAAGATACACAATTAATAATAAGGTCAAAAGGTTCAGGGAACACAGTAGCTTAGGGCACACAGTAATATTCCATTAATCAACAGGGTAAATTATAGTTTAAAGATATTTATATACCGATTTTTATTCTTTGGCTTGGTATTGGCTGAAATAAGAAAACGACAAAGTCAGGATGATTACAGTCTTCGGTGAAGTCTCACTAATCGCTGCTTGTGTCTCTCACTCTGTATAAACCAGTGAGCAGTGGCTGTCATATGGCGGCTGAGTAACTGTGACAGCCATTGATCTCTCTGTGTGTGTGTGTGTGTGTGTGTGTGTGTGTGTGTGTGTGTGTGTGTGTGTGTGTGTGTGTGTGTGTGTGTGTGTGTGTGTGTGTGTGTGTGTGTGTGTGTGTGTGTCTGTGTGTGTGAGTGTGTGTGTCTGTGTCTGTGTCTGTGTGTGTGTGTGTGTTTGTGCTTGTGCACATTTGTTGCTAGGGTTAGATGCTAAAATCTTGCCTCTGCGAATGAGGGAATATTCCGGGCTGTCATGTGACTGTGTGATGTCAGAGAGAGAGAAAGAAAACAGAGAGAGAAAGAGGAAGAGAGAAAGAGGGAGGGAGGGTGGGAGAGCAAGGTGCAATTTAGCCCCACAGCTGATCCATGCAGTGCTCAGAGAGAAGCCGAGACGAACAGACACACACACTTACTCTCACACGCACTCGTTTTTCTTTGCCTGTAAACAGACACACACTTTATACACAACTGCACAGTTACACACTCTCAACTCTGAGTCATTACATAAAGAAAGGATACATTGCTTCCTCTACTTTGCAACACTTTGGATACTGAAGATATTTTTGCCTCTTGGACAAGAATAAAAGGACAGTAACTGGAGACAGAAAAGAGGAAGACATGAAAAAAAACTGAAGACGGGGAAGGACGATCTAAAACTACAAGAAAGACAAAGAAATAAACAAGAGAAAAGGGAGAGAGAAGAGACAAAACCAGAGAGAAATAAAAGAGGACCTGACAACCAACAGGAGAATGTCCTTCCTGTCTGGCTCGCCGTGGCAGAAGCCTGGTGTTATAAGCGCTAGCAGCGGGTATGGACAACCTTCCAGTGGGCATCAACGGCAGCTGCAGCATCAACAACAGCAGCAGCAACACAAATCTCCTAATGTCCTCTCTGGTGCCAACGTCCCTGCAGTCCTGGCCTCTCCGCTGTCACCTTCCAGCCCAGCCTCTGCCCAGCCCAGTGACTGGCCCTGCCAAGGCCAGATGGCACTGGGGGGGCAGATTGCTGTGGTCACCACCCAGATGGGGTCCAAACTAACTTCAACTGAAGATGAGGTGACATTAGGGAGATGCAGGACTGAGGGGACAACAGCAGAGGCAACATCAACTCAGAGTGTCATCATGCCAGCACTGAAGATAGAGGATGAGGAGCCCAGATCGGGGGGGCTGACGGAGGATGGACACACATCAGGAGGCGCAGGGGTAGGAGGCTTATTGGGGAGTGCAGGACAAAGCCCCAGCAGCCCCCTGTCTTCCTACTCATCCTCTCCATCCTCATTACCCTCCCCTTCAATCTCATCTGGGAGGTCATTTCCAGGTTCTGCCCTCGACCCTAAACCTATTATAACCCCTAACTATGGAAAAAGCAATCTGCAACAAAATTATAAAGGTAGCAAAGATGGATTTTACATCCAAGGATTTCAAGTAATTTCTCAAGACCAGAGTTTGCCTCCTCTTCCAAAACAAGCCTCTGGGCTTGGGGAGAGAAACATATTGGACCCTTCCATCGCTGCAGGTACCACTTCAAGTCTAGATGATGAAAAGGAATCTGGTAGTTTCACATGTGGAGGCCTTCTCGGAAGTGCTAAAGAAAATTTAGTATCAGGTCTGAGTGGAGATCAAACCCTGAAGGCATCTGTAGGGAAGAAAAGTGTTGATACTGCTGGTAGGGCTTTGCCTACTGCTGACCCAACAGGGGGTAAAGCTGGTGCCCCTCCAGGGCCCACAGCAGGCTTACCACCGGCCTCAGCTAACAGAGCTAATGTTAGTGTTGGGGTGGGTGTTGTAGGGGAGAGTGCTATGGAGAGACAAAACATTGCAATCTCACAGAATTTAAACAGTGTTGAGGAAGGTAGAGTGGTACCATGTGCTACATTAAATAAAGAAACAAAAACTAGAGAGGGCAGCCAATTGCCACAGCGGACTACAGTTAGACGTGCGATGTCTGACTGCACACATCTGTCTGTTCCCATGGTAATGGCTGGAATGTACCCCACCAGTATTAGAGGCTCACCAGCGATGATGTCTAATGTACCAAATTTTGCCCTGATCGGTTCGACATGCCCGCAGAGAGTGCCATACCCACACGTTGCTGTGCGACGCTCCTTCACTGTCATGGACGGTGCCGAGGCTGCTGCTGCAATGGCGACAATGATGTCATCCCAGCTAATGGCGTCACCTGTATTGCCGTCATCCCCACCCCCTAAGAGGCACCATGGGAGCTGCGAGACCAACTTTTTACTTGCAGTTCCACCCCCGGCGGTTAAAAGCAACCAAGAAAGCAAACTTGAAACACTGGGTAAGAGTTTTCTCTTGTGTGCTAGACCTATAGCCTAGACCTTGAAACTGCCAACCTGATCTTCGATTTGTTCCACACTTCTTATTGGTCTGGTGCTGTGCTCATTTAGAGTATAGTAGGCAAGATAAAAAAAATTGGGGAATATTATTTCGCTACATGTAGCTAGTTAGTTACCAAAAAAATATGAGATCCAAGTAGATAAACAAATAATCGACTGACTAAAATAGTCTCTCTTTGATCAATGCGAAAAAACTTTGTATATATATCACTACCTCACTGATTGGTTGGCAAAACAATACAGCAGTCCCAACCCGCACCACAAGACTTCCCTTATCCTGGTACTGAATAGGACTAACATGCAGTCGTGAACATCTTTAATAATGCTGCTTAGGTTCTTTAATCTACTGTGTTACAGATCAAACAGCTTTGCTGGGTGTGCGCTACATGAATTGGGAAGATACAGTACAGTATCTTATTACAGATACATGTATTAAAACTTGCTTAAAGTTATTTCAATAATCTTCACCAACACCAACACTGAAAAAAAGGAGCAGCAATTGATTCTGGTCTTTAAATGATGTAGCCATCATAGCCATAGGTGTATTTTCCTGGAGGTGCACATAAGCTACAATTTTGCCATTGAAGCTGTGTGTTGCTGCTACACCATAACACCTTATTGTGTAACTACTGCAAATCAAGCTTAAAATTCCAGCATTTGTTCCTGCAGGTAATTTTGAAATATTTTAGAAAATCAAGGAGGTTGCCACGCAGTTATTTTTAATGAAATAGCTAAGAAGTTATTTTGATGAGAGTGTGAGCAAGAAAGGGTAAGACGGCTGAGAATGGAAGAGACTGAAGCCTCTCGTTACTGATTGGAATGACCGGTGCAAGCAGCACCCAGACCCTTTCCTGACCTTGAAATTTGCCTCGCCTGTCCATGTATTTTGGTGCCAAGCTGTGCATGCACTGTGCACAAGTGAGAGGTGAAGGAGCAAAGAAACAGGTGGCTGGTTTATTCAAATAAAGGACTGCAAAGTCAGTTGTTGGTGTGATTTAACCAGAGGTGCGTCGTCACGTCACACCTCTGGTTAAATCAGGCAAACTGATAAAGCCGTCTACGCTGATTTTTAAATGAAGATGATTCTTACAGCATCTGTTATCCACAGCTGCTTTAAAGCTCACATCTTTATACTGCATGAAATGCTTCTCCCTCAGTTCACTAAGTCCCTGCAGCGAATTCAAGGCAGCAGGAGACTCTTGATAAATGTGCAGCCACGGAGCATAGTGTCATTAGACACCACCATCCACCTTTATTAATTCTCCTGAAGATGACACTGGGCTTCGACAGAATAACCACACAGACACCTCTATACACTTCAGACTGGTCAGTAAAAACTCAGCCTCAAGAGCTTATTAATCTCATACGTCATGACCCTTCTGTCCGGCTTTGTTTGCTGTTTTCTTCAGTGGGTCATTTTTTATTCTTGAAATACCGTTTGTTGCAAAGTTTGCAATGATACAATCATATAAAGCACTTCACCAATTGTTCCCGTTATTTTCTTCCTGAATTAGCAACAGATTGTGGTGTTGTATGATCACATTGTGCTGCCCTTTTTCTCGGCAGAGGCAGAGTCTTCATTTGTGGACCTGTCACTCTTCACTGTGATTGGCTCAGCTGTTTGTTGTGAGAGCATTGTTGTGGTTGGCTGACAGCATACAGCTGAAAACAAGCTTTGATATAACATTTGTTGGTTTGAATGTTATCTGCAATATTCAGGTTTTTTGTACAGGTAGTGCACTCTTTCTAAATGTTTGCATCATGTTTTACTAGGCTGAAAAACATAATCTCAGCAAACATTGTTTTCTGGGTGTCTTCAGTTTGTTTTTCAGGTTTAAAACTTTGTAAATGATGTCTGAATACTGTTGCACGTATGTTGGAAACTTTAGTTTTGAAAAGGCAAATCTTTATTTTAAAAATATGTGCACGCACACCTGCACCCCTATTGCAGTCTGTTATATCAGAGTTGTGTTTAAAATACAAATTTCAGGGATTTGTCCTCACGTTTGTGAGCTTACGAATCATGTGACCTTTGGCAGCGTTGTCCCGCAGCTCTGATCTAAAACTCTAAAAATGATGGTCTGGGAAAAAAGATAGCAAATAACAAACTGATGCACTGGGAGAACCGTGACAAATTTGAAACTCTGACAACATGTTCGAGAAACACTGTATAAAGACCACAGTTTTTTTAAGGAAGGAAGACTGAAAATGTAAAAAATGAAATGATTTTTTTTTTTTTTCAGCCTATCAAAACACCATGCAAGGCTTTCAAACTTAGTTTCAATCATGCAAAACCCTTTTTTTGGGGGGGGTTAAACTTTCAAACAGAGTTTCAACCTTTTTTTGTTCTGGAATATGGCATTACATTTATCCCATCATTTTTAACTCTTAATGTCAAGAAATGTATGCTGTTCTCTAATGAGGCTTCAGCTGCCCCCCCCCCCCCCCTCTAAAAACAATACCTTCTGTGGTTTCTATTGATTATTGCACTGAGCTTTGCTGTGGCAGGAGTCAAGTGAGTGTTGCGAAAACGTTGAGATGGTGAAATCACACTGACGTCAGTAAGAAGAAAGATATGCCATGAGTGTTGTTTGACTGCTGTGTTCTTAGAAAGTGTACTGAATGAATTTAGAAGAAGAAAGTCCTCACTTCCGTTAGCAGAAGGGTTAAAGCCCTCTCCTCCTCCAACAACAGGTTTATTAAGGTGAATTGATATCGAGAAAATAGGTTTTGCCAGCTGGTTCAGATCATCACAGTATTTCATTTCATTTTTATAAATGTCGCCCAGATATTATCACATCTCCGTATTTTGTTGTCGTCTTTGAAATGACAGTTTGATTTATTTTTTCACAAACTGAGGCTGAGAGCAAAGTAAGAGAGAAGCAAGAGAGTAAGAAAGAAAGATGGAGAGGTGAGTGAGGCGAAATGGCAGAGGATTATGGGAGGAGCAGCTGACGGGTTTAGAGCTTGATTGAATGAATGCTGATTTGCACGATAGACTGATTATATGTATCCTAATAACAAAGTTAATGAATACTGACCCATCCATAGATCAATTCCCCCTCATTGTAATCTAGTCTTCTATTCATCTCTATACAGCATATACTCTATTTTTATCTGTCTACGTAGTGATTCACACACCCATCTATAAGTGTGGCCTGTTTTTCAGACTGCAGTCGACAGAGAAAAGCTGGGGCATTGATTAGACATTGACGCTGTACTCATTCAAATATAGAGCAGCTATTTCTAGCAGCGCATGTGTGAGCGCACATGGTTATGTGTGTGTAGGTGAAGAGCTCCGAGTGAATTTTACAGATTTTAAAGGCACACACCCCCACAGTCACAACGACAGCAGACAGCGGGACTGCAACTTAAGGTGTTTTTTTATTGAGCACAAAAATAGATCCCAGCTGCACAATAACACACAGTGGTGCACAAAGAAGTACACACAGCTATAACATAGGCCTCAAACAGTGATAATACACAAACAATTCATCAGGCTCAGCTAGTGGCAGTCTTCATTTAACGCAGAATCAGATCCCTGTCCTTTTTCTAATCTTGTTTTTATAGATTTGCAATACAGCTATGAAGGGGATGGCATTTCCTTGAGAGACAAATTACAAAATACAATTACAATTAAAAACAATCAACTGATTACGTTAACTTTTAGCTTGTAGCTCTTTGTGTGTTGGCATCTCTGTGTGTTTGCAGAGGAGTGAACAGCTGCACTAGACAGTCAGGAGGTCCACACAGCTGTGGGAGGGACTTTCAACAGTTTGTTTTCAAGGAAACACATTCAATGCACACAAAATGAAATGTTTGAAACAGTCAGGATTTAATGAGATCTATCAGTGGGAAGGGAATAGAATAAATACAAATGTTTTCATTGGTGTATAACCTTAGAGTGAGCCCTTTACTTTGGAGGTGGGTCCTCTTCCAGATGCTGCACCAACATGTTTCTACGGTAGAACAGACAAACCAGACCACTGGCTTTAGGGAGGGATGTTTACATGTCACCTGAAGGCCAACATAGGTTTTCCTACATGCTTGGAGGAAGGAGGGTTGAGGGGAGTGGTACGCAGTCGGTTGCAGTCTGCTAGCTCACCATTAGAAGCGACTGTATCACACTCTGGTATCAGTCATTCACTGACTGTAAGAACAGTTCCTGTCTGAATTGTATGGCACCAAGGGATACTTGAACACATAGAGCTACTTAATATCAATTCATGAATTATTCTTCAATGTAGAGAGTTGCTAATTCTCTGAAGAATTACACACGCAATGGGATGGATCTAATCTCTTTACTTCATGCAGTATCAAGAGAAGATGGTTGTTCTTTCTGACTTGGTTGATTAAATCAGTCATTTTTCCATCTGGCCTTACTGAGTATAATGGCCCTTTCATGTTACCCTTCATTTGATTGTGATCTGACTCTCATCTCACAGTGTGAACACAGATCGCTCAGACATCATCTGACTACCCCCCCAAAAAGATCACATCCTCTTACATAGACATCACCAGAATCATTACATTTCCTACTTAAAAAATAACAGAGAGCTTAATGCGTCAGACAAGTTTTAGATTTGTTAAATTGTGATGAACCTACTGAACTGATAAGTATTTCAAAGTCATACATTCAACCCTAACACTTCTGCAACACATCTCTGTGACCAATACAAAATCCTGACACAATGTGACAAAATCCTTTGTTTAAAACATGTTTTGGGACCGAAATAAACTAAACTAAATACTTCATAGTCTAGGTCCACCATATTGAAACTGCACCTCTTTACAGGTGAAAACATTCTCCAACACTTAATAAATATACTCTCCAATACTTAATAAATATAATCAGACCCATAATTTAGTGCTTTTTAGAAGCACCTTTGGCAGCAAGAGTGCTTCAAGTCTCATCTTCTAGATTTGCTCACTTTGATTTGGATAGGCTTTGGCTGAGCCACTCAAGGGCAGCCATAGGCCTATCCCAAAGCCACCCCAGTGTTCTCATGGCTGTTTGCTGTGGGTCAATGATATGCTGAAAGGCTGAAATGTGCCCTTGTCTCAGGTTGCGTGAACTCTGCTGCAAACTTCTTTACCTCGTTGTTTTTAGCTGCATTCATCCTCCACTTAGTTCTGACCAGTCTCCCTGCCCCAGCTGCAGAGAGGCACCCACCCAGCATAGTGCTGGCACCACCATGCTCCACCATAGGGGTATTAGCCAGGTGATGAGCAGTGTCTGGCTTGCACACATAGTGCTTGGAGTTTGATTCAATTCAACAATTCAGAGCGGCCACTGTGCCATAATGGTCTAGTGTTAATGGAGTGCTACTGATTGTCCGTCCAGCTCTCCAACGTCTTGCCCGGCTAACCCAGTTTGGCTGGATGGCTAACTCTATAGGAGGTAGTTTTATATGAACCTAGTTTTTCATGACACAGATGCAATTTTCAAAGGTGCTGTTTTTGCTGCCCTTCCTGTGTCTACATATAGGCTTTTATAATTATTTAGTGATTAATACTACAGTAAAACTCTGCAACAAAATATCCTTGCACCAGGTTCATGTCTGTGTTAGTCATGCTCTGATTTATGTGGCAATCAACTCCTTCTCTCTGTTTCTCTCTCTCTCTCTCTCTCTCTCTCTCTCTCTCTCTCTCTCTCTCTCTCTCTCTCTCCCCTCTCTCTCTCTCTTCTCTCTCTCTCTCCACTCTCTCTCTCTCTCTCTTCTCTCTCTCTCTCTCTCTCCTCTCTCTCTCTCTTCTCTCTCTCTCTCTCTCTCTCTCTCTCTCTCTCTCTCTCTCTCACTCTCTCTCTCTCTCTTCTCACACTCTCTCTCTCTCTCTCATACCAGTAGCACACACAGCTGGTTGCCAGCAGCTATGTATTGCAGTGTGGTATTAGATGGATCATCTGTGCTCTCAGCCAGCAGTTTTATTTTGGATGAGTCATAGTGGTGGTCTTGCAGGGCGGAGTGATACAGTGATGCAAACTACCTTGTGGAATCAACCTATCGATTTGGTTTAAAATGGTACAATTGTATAATATTGTAGTGTCTTGATTACAGCATATTTCAGATAAATCTGATGGTGCCAGTTTTATTGCCTGCAGAACCATAAAATGACATATCCAGGTGAAAATGTGTGCAGCCTCTGTGTTGCTTTCAGCTTATTCAGTCCTGGCTTAAACGTGCTCCTTTTACATTATCCACAGCACAGTTAGGTATGTAAGTACAGTTCATTGAATCTGATGACACACAATAGGGCAAACTCCACCGATTTGACAAATAAAAGTATGTTGACTGGTCTTGGAGAGTACAACTGTGTATGAAGAAAAGGTTGTATAAAGCCCCATCTCTAAATGTGTTTCTTCAATTTCAACCATTGTCTAAAAAGACTTTCAATTACAAAATGCTATAGTTGTTATGTTTTTAATGTGCTTTTAAACTCAAGAGCACAAGAGTGGAGGCAGGAGTAGGTTTATTGTACAACTTTTGACTATGTGACATGGGCAGGTGATGGTTGTAGGTCGAGTGATGTGCTGTAGTTTGGTTTCTAGGAGGCAGACAGGCAGGTGAGCAAAGTCCCAGTGTGTCCAGTTTCAGAGCAGGTTGAGGTTAAGTGATCCAGATCCAGGGTTCCGGCAGGAAGGCAATGGTGGACCTGAGACTCAGCAAACAGGTATTTATGAATGAGTAAGGTCAACAAATAGTGTGTTCTCAAAGTAGAGCGGACAATGATTTAGTTGTTTTTTACCAATTAAGGTCAATGAACAATCTGGTTCTGATTGAATGAGTCGAGTATAAATAGAGGTGGATAGTTATGGACTTAGATAATTGGTTGATTCCATGATGTCTAGGTGAGGTTATAAGAAGTCGGTTGAGTGATTGCCACCCCCAGTTATAACACACACAAGACACTTGTGGTAAACACAGAAGAAAACTAGAAGGGCACTCAGTAGAGTGCATATCTTCGCCAAGGCTTTTTGTTTGGATCCGCACCAAATTTTTCCATTAAGATCCATGAATTATACTTTGAGAAGTCAAGGAAAATGTTGAAAAACACACTTTCTTGCATTGTTAAAGGAAGTGAAAAGACATTCCTGCATCTGCGCCCCCTGATCCAGATCTACACCAAATGTAATGGGTTCTTTCCTGACCCATACTACTACAGGTTTTGTGGTAAATGGGCTGTATTCATATAGCACTTTATAGTCTTGATGACCACTCAAAGCACTTAACAGTCACCCATTCACACACATTCATACAGTGTATCTATGCACAGCACTTTCTCTATGAGAAAGGGCGATTTTCTGGCGTTCAGTTTCTTGGCTCAGGACACTTTGGCATGTGGAATGGGGAAGACTCAGATCAAACCATCCATCTTCTGGTTAGAGCACTGTGTAGTAATTGTTTGCGTAACCTTGCTCAGAAACATACAAACCAACCATGGACATGGATGAAAATATGACCTGCTTGGTCGAGGTATTAATGATGAGACATCCTAACAATAGAAGTGCAATGCAGAATCAGTGGACTAATCATTAATGCCTGGACTTTCATTTTCTTTGGTGGTCAGGACCACAAACTCCCAGGATTGATTTCTGTTTTTACATTTCTCCAAATATAAATGAACATGAGAGGCATTTTCTTTGTAATTTAAGGAAGTACCAAGCAAGATTTTGCAGATGTTTTCATTTGTTTGTTTGTCTAGAGTATAACGTTTTTGCAGTTATTTTCCTGCTGTGAATTAAATATATAATACTGTTGCATATTTAATATGTCAGACAGAAAATCAGACAGGACCAAACACTGCAAAGAATCTTGGAATCAAGGACATTAAAATTCATGAAGCAAGTAGGTGCCACTGTGAAGCCTCGTGCACCAGCTGCAGCAAATCAAGTCTGTTTTAATGGGTTTATAGTTACTGTTTAGACAAGGAAAATATGCTCCCTCAGCAGAGGACAGAGCTGATATGAGGGATGGAAGATTATTCTGTTTGTGGTCCAATCTCAGAGAGGAAAGTCTAGATTTAATAGCAGCATCAGAAGTGAAATGAAGAGGCCGACTAAAGCAGCCCTGTTAATGCTGTGTCATAGTCACTGAAATAAAGAAAAAGTCATTCTATGTGAAAATAGTTTAAAAACTACAACAGGAGGAGGTCCAGGTCCCTGTCTCTGTCACTAATATGAATGAAAAAACAACTGCAACACTACACAAAGTTGCACGAATATGCTTTCTGTTAGTGCTGGATCCGTAGTCTACACCTTCATCCATTGCAATATTACAAAATCTGACATGTTGTCTCTGACGTGCAGATCTGCTCGCCACCACCTGTGTCAAGGCTCATCCACCCGGCCTTTACAGCACCAATTACGTGCTCTACCACAGCACAAATATGACACTTGTTGTGTGAGCGCTCCTCTCTTGTCTGCTGGTTGACAAGGTGTCATGTGCCTGGGAGTTTGAGCAAAACATCAATCACCTAGATAAAGTATTGAATTTGGGTTAAATGATGGGAAAATTGCTTCCATTGCATCTCCTATGCACACCCTATGCAAGATGCTTGCCAATTATTTTGTGCGCTCACCATCGTACGACAACAATCTGTTGCAGAGTTGAACAGAAAAATGGCAACATAATTATTACGTGTAATTTAGGTATTTATTTATACCTCAGTAATGAAATAGACAATCCATTAGTGAAAAACACATTTCATGGGACTCCTACAACAGGTCTGGGCCCAAATATGAGAAAATTGGCAGGTTCTTTTAAATCACTCATACACACAATCTAAGAACAGACCTTTTAGTACCAATGGTTCTTGCATGAGGCCCACTGAATTGATAATTGTAAAATCAAGTACAAAGTGTAGAATGTCATTTTCTGTTACACCCTGGCCTATGTGTGTCAATGTCAGACAAGTGTATAAATACGCTTGTACAACTCTCACTTAGGAGATACTCGTATAGCTGCTGTGGGATAGCTACTTGTATTTAATAAGCTCAGAGGAAATTACTTCATCACCGACTCTTCATTGCATTAAAAGTTATAGTTTATTGACATGCCCATTTAAAATTATGTAAAATAGAAGAACAATGTAAATGAACACTGCACTGCTAATGTAGATGTGCAGTGCGATTGCGTTCAATGACAGGAAACGGTCATCTGCACAGTAGCAACCAGTTCATATCAGAGGTATGCAGCCAGCATCAGTAAGCTGCCTGACATGCATCATGGCAGCTCCATGCAACCTTGTCCTGCTCTTTATTAAGAAAGTGCTGATACAAACAAGGTTGAATGGTGCCAGGTGCCACCCTGGAGGGACCTGTGATCTTGTTAAGCTTGTTAATGAGTGGTCAGAGCCAAAGAGGAGACACTGTTTCCTGCGTATGAACAGAGAACACTTAAATATCTTTTGTAAAGTTCTGTTTTGGCATCATTAACTAAAGTCAGAAGAACTGACTATGGACAAACATTGATGCTTAAGTTTTGAGGGGAATTCCTGATGGTCAGATCTTGTCTTGTGCGCAGAGAAATTCAGCTTCAGCTAAAAGATATATATCTTTTCTGAAGAAATGGTTTTGTTGCTCCCTTTTATTTGGTGTGGGAACTGTTTCAAAATGATGATCTCCATTTGTGATTAGTCATCGCCCTCAGTCCTACAAAATTGCAACGAGAGTGTAAAAAGTCGTGACAGTGAATATGAAAACAATATAAAACTGCAGAATGTAGTGGGACATCAGCAGTGGTGGAGCGGTGCATGGAGAAGTTATACAATTATTTTATGCCACATGTTTTTACAAAACTCCATGTGTCTAATATTATTGAGGTAAATCAACAGGGCAGGTAAGCAGCAGGTGATATTTTGCCCCAAATCTATAAATAACAAAACTGCAGTTTGCAATTTCAGCTAACTGGAAAAGAACATTCAGTATCTGCAGAAGTGTCAGACAGTGAGTCAGTTGCATGACTGGCTGATAAATAACCGTGTGCAGCTTTGTCGAGTTTGTTCTTCTAAGTGGAAATAAGCAGCCCATTTTTAGCTTGAACAAACTGCCCTCACAAATTCGAACTATGTATTCTGACCCCTGGATTGGTGAGAGTGGGGATTCAACACTAACGTAGCCTTGTAACTTTAGGGGGTGATCCAGAATACATGATCTAAAAGTACAATATCATCTGTTGCAAAAAAAGGGACCATGATCTATAGAGAGAGTGATGAAGTGACTGTACATTCAGCCAGTGAAAACTGGTTTTATGATGTGATTGTATGTCACATAATGACAAAAAACTAAATGACTATATCTCCCTTAAACATATTTACAAAACTAACAAAACCATAGCAGTTGCAAATTAGTAAATACATATTTGAATTGCCCTTTATCTTTTCCATTGTGGCTTATCTGCTTGAAATAAGTTACTTTGCATGTATTAAACCGTCAGAAGACTTCCATTGATAGCAATGGTAAACATTTGCTCTATATATCTCTCATCAACTGTGTCAATAACCATAATATAAGCATATCCCTATTGGTTTATCACACAAACTCCATTGACGCTCTGTGTCTGTTTTATAACAATCACAAAGGTTGATGTACAGTGACAGCTTTAAAGATATTTATTACAATCAAGTTGTGCTTTTTTTCTTCCAATATTTAGTAAAAAATATCCATTTACTTTTTATGGTTTTGATCAAATAGAATAACAGTGACAATGACATTCTCTCCCTCACAGTGAAATCTGACAACAAGGACAAACAGCCGAAGATGGACATCATGTCCACGAAGACAGAGAAGACTGAAGCTTTCGACAAGAAAGAGAAAGAGGAGCAGCAGAAGAAAGACAATGTGCCGGACAAGAACCAGAAGTCTGAGAAGATTCTCAAAGACGAGGAAAAGACGGAGAAGATGAATGTGGAGAAGAACAAGGCCAACGAGAAGGCAGAGAAGGTGGACAAGCCAGAGAAGACCAACAAAGACGAGAAGAAGGAAGAGGAGAAGAAGCTAGCTGAGAAGAAGGAGGAGAAGGGAGGGAAGGGCACAGCCAAGTCCCCAAATAGCAACGGCAGCAAGACCCTGGCAAGCTCAGACAGCAAGAGCAAGGTGAGGCACACACACACACACTCACACACACAATCCAGCAGAATACTAAAACACACTGCTGTCCAAATCAAATAGCTGCATACAGATACACACACTCAGGTGGAGCAGGGGTGTCCGGTGGTCACAGTGTTGAACTCTGCCACAGCCACAGTGTAACTTATAAACTGTGTTGCACCATCCACTCTTATTCTCTGTCTGAGTACAAGAGAAGAGAAGAATGTTATTTACACAGTTATAAGGAAGATTTCAATGATACAAATACATGACTGGAAAAATGAGCTTTCACTCACCTGTAATCTTAGTGGTGGGAGATACATCATGGGAGTGTTATGATTTACCAGTATTTACGATAACAGTGACATTTTATGTTAATAATACTTATAAACAAACACATTCACACTCCCCTAGTGGGTATTAGTATTTTTTTGAATATTCAGCCAACATGACACAAAATACACAATTAAGTGAATTGAAGATGAATAGCATTATTTTCTATAGATATCCTGATACTATCGTTATCGTGAATCCTTTTAAATATGATATGATTAAGTATGTAGTGAAAATCTCTCACCCAACCCCAATTGAAATCTAATGAGCAATTTTAATTTAATTATTTTTGCATAACGTGTACAATTTCGACATCGTGAAAGTCGAAAGATGATTTTAAAGTGTATTTTCAGTCAAAAAATTATGTAGAATGATATGAACTCTCAGTCACAACAGTACAGTAAATAAGTTACACAACAGCTGCTGGACTCCAGCTGCAGTTTATGGGACTATTGTTACTCCAGGGATCTCTCCTCGACTCTGGGGATCTAGCTGGCTCCGGTGGTGAATTGAAGGGTGGCGACTATGAGATTTACAGACTGAAAAAAAGACACATTGGACAGATTCTAGATCTTCAGTCTGCTCCACCTTTTATTGCTCAGTCTGCGGTGACACTCACTACAGGTTAAGGTGGTTTACCTGTAATTTTTCAATGTACGTAACAATGGATTTAGAGGAATAATATTAATAATAGTCATCACACTCTTTTATATGAAACCCTCTAGAATTAAGTCTTTTGAAAAAGAATCAATTTAAAACTATGATTCAAGTCCAAGTTTTTTTCAGCCATATTGCCCTGCCATGTTTTATTGAATAATAACACGAGGAGTAAATGCTGCAGGACACTACAGAACTAGCCCATTTAGAGCTGCTTACATCACCGAGCTTCTAGCTCTATCTATCTTTCAACTTTACTACTGAGTCAGTTTTTGTTGGGTGTTTTTGCTGATTTGTGGTGTTTGAGTATGACAACACAAGACCAGATTTCCACATCGCATTCTACTTTTAGACTGCTGCTCATGTTTTCACATTTCAAACATAAATGCTTTCTTTTACTGCTCATTAGCTTTTTAAAGTGCTCATAAATTGCATACTTTAATGGCCTGTTGTCAGATGGTTGCTGGCTGAGCTGCCATATCATGCTGTCATTGCAATCAGTGATTTCACTTCTGCTTTTTCTTTCTCTACGTGCTGGATATCTCCTCTCTATCTTTCCAACTTTTTCTTTCGCTCCCTCCCTCCTCTTTTTTTTTTTGTTGCTGTTGTTGTGGCTTCCTTTTAATTGCATAATCACCAGCCTGACATGGGTGCAACCAAACCAAACACCACCAAACCCCGTCCATCCACCCTCTCCACCAATGGCGAGGCCACCTCGACCAAACACCCCTCCCCCACCCCAGCCTCAACTAATAAAAAAAGCCCTGTAGCCAAGGCGACCACACCTAACGCTGCCAAGCGGCCGCCTACTTCTACCAAGGTGAGTATACTGCATGTAGTATTATAATAAACAGATTGTACATTATAATATAGAAAGATTAGTCTCATGCCTCTGTTGGAGTGAGGGGGTCTTCCTCAAGTTTGCCCCTCTACCAGAGGCCTGAGTGTTTGCGGACTCTGGACAGTATTTCGTACTACGACTGCCGTCCTCTGGACAGACTTCAGATGTTGTACCTGGAAGCTGCTGGAGCTCCTCTCCCAGTTTGGGGGCCACAGCTCCCAATACCCTAGTACCACATGGGACCACGTTGAACTTCCACACCTTTTCTAGTTGTTCTTTCGGCCCCTTCTTCTCATGCTCTGCATTCCGATGTTGCTGTATTTGTCACATCTATCACAACTGCCCTCTTCTGCTGCTTGTCACCTGGTGTCTACACTACTCTGGAGTTTTAGAGCCGCTCAAAAAAAGAAGTGTGACGCTGCTGGTCCTGTTTTAGGTTAAAAACGCATTTTAGTGTGGATGGGCAGAACTTGAGATGTTTGAATAAGATGACATAGATAGACAGATAGATAGATAGATAGATACATACATACATACATACATACATACATACATACATACATACATACATACATACATTGCAATCTTTTTGGTCACGAGCCACGACGTAGACTTGGCTCCTATCAGATGACCCCACTCCAGAAGAAAGTATTCGGCACTTCAAGCCCACAGTTTACAATGAGTTTGCAATTCCTGTGTACACCGGCATACATTTTCAGGTGTGTTAGTGTGGACGGGGACTAAAACTGATACAGAGCCCAAACACTTGTGTGGACAGAGATCAAACACAGCGTTTTCATACTATAACGTAATAGGATGGATGCAGCCTAAGATGATCCTGTACACTCTCCTAGCAACCTGGTTATGCCTCTTGGTGTACACTGACCCAGCTTGCATGTTACACCCAGCTACTGTTTGCTGGAGTGTCTCAGGGTCATCTTTGCGCAGCCGGCACCTTGGGTCCTCTCTCTATGCTAGACCCCAGCCCCTATAGATCTGCTGCTTAGAGCCTTTTCTCTCTTAATGCCAGCCACTTACTTTATCTGGAAATTATACATCCCTTAGAGTGGCTTAGTCTTCCATAATATTTTTCGTTTCCTCCTCATCACCGCCTGTCCTCCGCTGCCTGAGGCGCTCCCTCACCAGTTCATCCCAGGGGTCCAGCTTCCTCATATATTCATGGTGCGCCTTGTTTTATCCTGCATCTGCCACTCACTAATCCTCACCCTCCTTCTGTTCGTAGAGGGTGAAACAAACCCTCCATGCATTATGAGCACTTTGCTGTGCTTAATAATTCCAGCTGGGTATCTGATGACTGGTAGAGTGAACATATTGACTGTTATTATCAGAGTGTTCATTGTTTATATCTTACTCCTGCCATTGAATTGGCTTCTCAGCACTTGTCTCTGAAGGTATTAGGCTGTAGCTAACCTCCTTGAATCTAGGATACCCTAGATACTGTCTTGAATGGCTGCTATCCTACATTCTAGTGACACCATTCAGCGGAGATCACCTTCCCTCTTTTTGCCTCCACCATGTGGCCACACACCAAGTCCAAATAAGATGGAACTGGAACAGTATCTGTTGACCTCAACTTGCATTAAACATAGTTTACAGCTTCTTATTGTAAGGAAACCATTGAGTTGAGATCATCTTCAGATACACCGTCAGTGAGAATTCTGTTGTCAGGACGCTAGTGGGAACCTGCTGTGTTATATTGAGGAGGGCCTTTTGTTACCACTCATAAAATGTATGTATGTTTATATAAATCTCTTTTGCATTTTATTTTTTAAATGCTCTTATACTTACAAGATCCAATATTGTTATAAATCCAACAATATTAAGATCTTAGTCATTCCTTCCTCCCTTGCTATTTGTGACATATTTGTCTTCACCATTTTTCATTCTGAACTAAAGTCATGGTTGCATGATAGGCCATACAAACATAAACATATAAAGACATGGCCATAGACTCTCGAAAATGCAAACCTACAGCTAATTTCTGCTCTGTTCTGATCCTTAGACTCCGGACAATGGCACGGCTGAGAAACGCCCACCTGTTCCAAAGGCCACAACCACACCACGTGCAGCTGCCAATAAGAATGGCTCCTCTGCGACCCCTGCAAGCAAAGCTGCTGGTACGTGCTCACTCACATGCACTGACACAGCGTGTCACATCTCTTTTATTACACCTGTGACTGCCCGCCCTCTGTGCCTGACTGTGTGACATGAACATTGTTGTCACAGACAGTATCTCCGGTCCGCTTTGGCTGGATCATAGTGTGGCCATTGCACTGTGACCTGAACTCTCTACAGTAGCTGGAAAAATGCAGCCTGCTACCACTCCAGGCAACAAGCGAACTGAATTGCTGCCATATGTTACTCTTTATCAGATTCAAGAGTTGGCTTTTGAGACACCAGACTGGTATTTTTATCACATCACAAACAGTATCTCACCTCCCTGCGTGAGGGAGCTATGACTCAGTCTGAGCTGTTAGTCAAACAGCCATTTTGCTTTTGTGCACTGCAGCTCAACATCCTCAGAGTATATGATTCATTTATCCAATTCACAGCGATGTGAGTTTTGTACTGCAAGGTGCATAGTTCATTTTAGCTGAAGGAGCGAACTCCATTATTTCTGCAACTGTTGCCCAAGTGGCTGTTTGGACATGCTCTCACACCTCCATAAACTGTGAAATTATTCACTTTTGCTCTGACAGCAAGTAACACATTCTTCTTGCTGGAAGCCATTGAATCTCCTGTACAGTTGAGCAATCGGGAACCTGTAGCTAACACAGAATATCCACTACAGGAATTTGTCAGACAGGAGATCTTCACCCTCTACGGATTATCAGCCATTACTGGCCCCATTACTGCAATTTTTATATGAAGAATTATATAATTCATTGTTGAGCCACAGGGGGGCACAAGAACTATTATAAAGAAGCCATGACTAATACAGCAAAAAGTCTGTGTATCAGACACGGATAGTAGCATTCACTTGGAGTTGTGAGTCTCATTTTTAACTCCTGGGGAAATATTTACCAAACAGCAAATGTGCTGCGAAACCACAACTAGGAGCTAAAAGAGGCATTGTTAATGTTACAATTTTCATCTGTGCAGGTTTTATCTCAACTGTATATGAATAGCATTTGCATTGATGCTTTGTATCTGCTCTAATGTATTATCATCCAAAACCAACAACTACTCAGCCTACCTTTTTGATTTCAGATTGTTTTGCATTAATTCCCCAAAAATATCTTTCTAGTATCTGTCTCTGAAGGAGGAAACTAGATTTCAATATAGCTGATGAAAGGCGGTAGACTCAGCATTCAGTCATACTGAGGCAGCGGCCTCACACAACCCAACTCACATTAGCTATCGTGCTAAAGCCTGGTTCTTGTCTATCGCACAAACATGAGCAGTCTTGTCCGACAATTGAAGAACAGAAGTCAACAGCGATGTAGTGGTCATGATGTTATATTTCAAATTTTTGTTTTGAGGATTTAATGTAGAATAGGGGCAGGAAAAGACAAGCATGTTGTTTCTTCCTATTCCTTTTGGGTGGAAAATGAAATATGAATCTATGTTCATTTATGTTGCTGAATATTTTTTTTTGTCCTTTTTTGTTTGGTTTTTACTACTACTTATGTTGCGGATATCTATAACAAATTTACATAACTATATTTTTTATTTAACCTTTATGATATGCTCAAAATAATTTGAGCTAAACTAAAGTATTCAGTACTACTGTTCACTAGATCAGAAATTTTACTTGGAAAGACACAAAATTGCTCACACTCAAAAATACCAGTCCCCTAAACATGAGTAATTTTTTTCATCCACCTCCATGAATTAAACATTCAGAAATCTGAATTCCAAGATTTGCAGATTCGCAGATACCAACATTTAATGACTTCATAGCACATCCATCCACCAAGTGTGATCTATCCAGTGTTCAGTGCTTTTGTGTTAGTACACAAACAGAGGAAAACATAACTGCCTTTGTAAAAGTTAGTGGAACAACACTATATCTCATTCTGCAACACAAATTTCACAGCCTTAAGGTCAACCAGATGTAGAACTATGTGAGATCTGCCTGCATCCGGATTTTTAGTTCTGATGACACTGTGATGAAGCATCAGAGTTTCAAATGAGTTTTATTAAGGTTGTGTGCTTTCCTTACTACACAGTCAACAAGAATGAAAAGGCTGAGAGCAAGACGGGAGAGGCCAAGAAACCCAAGACTACAGGTAACTAACACAGAGATTGGACACAGACTAGAAGTCATACTACTGAGTATAACGTCTTTCCTTCCCCTTTACTAGCCATATTTACTTGTACTTACTATTATTTACTTTTAATGATGCAATTACATTGTCACTTTTAAACCCTTTGAACTCTACATTGTTGCTAATACTGGTTTTCCAACAGGAATATAGGTTATTGTGACTGACATTTAAGGTTTAGCTTTTATACTTTTACAAAGAATTGTCTAAGCTTAATTCTGTAACTATCCTTTTTCTTGTAGGCCCGTCCTCGCCCAGCCTCCAACACCACTCCTGGCTACTCCGGCTGCCTCCACCAATGGTGACAACGCCAGTCACCGCCGCCGGGTCCTTACCAAACCCCCTGTGCCCAAGCAGGTCCCAATGGAGAAGAAGCCGCCAGTGCCCCGTGCTAATCGAACCCCTCGGCCTCTCAATGCACCGGACCTGAAGAACGTCCGCTCCAAGATTGGATCCATCGACAACATCAAGTACCAGCCCGGTGGAGGAAAGGTAGGAAAAAACAGACCGGTATGAATGATTATTTCAGGATGATCAGAATCCAGATGCCTCCACACAGGTGCACTGCACGGTACCATGAGGCAATTGACATCCAATCATGTTCTGATTTCAAAATAAGATTGCAAGAAAAAAAGATCAAAATGATTTTGAAAGAGGATTCATTGTTCAGCATGGATTTCAGGAGCTTTAGTCACATGCTGCTAAACTGACTCGAGTTTAACAGGAACAATAAGAAAGGTCACATCTGCATTTAGGTCTATGGGAAATCCTTTAGTAAACAGGGTTGAAGATTTTGGGAGACAGAGCACATGTGACCATGATGCTAATCCATTAATGTAATAATATATACAAGGAATATATAATATATAAGCAATATGGAAGGAAAAACAGAAGAACAACTCTTCCTCAGGTGACTGAGAATATCATTGCAGGACTTTGACTGAAAAAACTGTCGACAGTTACTTAGAGAGGGATATTATTGTTGGGATTCTGTGTATAACCCCCTCATTACAAACATCAATGCACATCTGAGAGTTTACTGATGTACACAGATGTGGAAATGAGTCATCCTTTGCCTTATTCTCGACAAGTGGGCTACACCGGCCGACGGGTTCAAGGCCTGAATGCTTGACACCCACAGTGAGGGAATCTGGGGGGTGGCAGTTTTGATGGCTTGTGTTGGGACCACTTGTCCCTAGAGGGATAGGACCCCGGGATGGACCCAGAACATGGTGGAAAATTTGTATATATTTTAATCATCTATCCATATTTAAAGGACAGTTATTTAAGTTTGTGACTTTAATTACCAAACAAATTGTTTATTTTCATTGAAATAAATTTTCAATGTGACAGTAAAATCAAATCTCAACTTGAAATAAATGTGAAAACGTTTATTGCATGACAGTTTTGTCCAGTAGAGAGCAGCATAGACCTGCCCATACTAAACGCAAAGCAATGTAGTTTTCATGAGGTTGTTAAGAGGCTTTTTCTTCAGTTGAAGATACATTTTTAGAAAAACAGTCAACTTGAGGATCTAATTTCAGAAAGTTATTGTAAGATGGAGCCACACCTGTCAGTCATTTTATTATATTAGACAAGAATAAACAACAAAAGACAAATGAAGAATAATAGACAAAAAGATTAAAGAGGCCACAGAATAAAAATGTGTCTAGATTAGATTTTAAAACCGGGATAGACACACAAGAGAGAATTGTCAGATCTAAGAGACCTGGGAGCTGAGTCTCGGTGAATAAGGTCTGTGATATAAGATGGGGCTGAACCATTTTAGCCTTGAAAGCAATCAGCAGAGTGTTAAATTGAATTCTGGCTCCCGGACTCTGTGTTCATTGAAATGACCAAGGAGACAGTGAAGACAGGCCAGGAAAGGGTTGATGTGCTCGCACATCTTTTGCAGCTGCGTTTTGGACCATCTGCAAGCAAGTTAATGAAGAGTGCAGGGAAGAGCTAAATATAGGGAATTGCAACAGTTCAGTCGTGATGTGATTTTGGTGTGATTTGTTTTTTCAGTAACATGGAAAGACAGAGTTTGTTCCTGATTCTGAATTGTTTTGGTTTTTTTTAGAACAGAACTGGTTTGTTTGTTAAGACAGAGCTTAGAATCAAAGATGAGATGTTATCTGACTTCACATAGGGGTGAGGTGACTTAGCTCACTGCTTCAGGCCTTATACCTGTAAGATGGCTGAAGCTGGAAAACATTGCAAGCAGCAGAAAATGGGATGGAGGCATGGAGGGTTACCAAGTCCCATCAAGTTTCTCACTAAACATATTTACCTGGAGTCAGAGTTGCACATTCATCCTTTAGGGCCGTTCAGGTCTTGTGAACATCTGGTATTTGCATGTATCTCTTGCATTTGGTTTTCATCCCCTTAAACGAGTAACTGTAAGCTAACACTAATTTATTAGCTTAGCTGCTAGGCATCTATGCTGCCCTCTGCAGGACATCATTAATGAATTAGTTCAATCTCATTTATATGTAACATTCAGAATCTTGACAAGAAAAATGTGTGTTCTAAAAAATTGTCAAATCTTGCCACAACATGGTGGCCTTAATTTATTGTTTCAGCTACTATTTTTTTTCTTCTTTTATGCACTTTCCTTAGGATTTTCATTCTGATGCATATGTCCATGTATTTACATGATTTTCAAGTTAATTTGTGTTATTTCGCATGAGTCATAACTGCCTGTAAGTCTGGAACTGCTTCATCTTGGCTTCAATATGTCGATTTAAAGGTTCATTAGAGGCGCAGGTTTAAAATATAACCTTCCATCTTCTAAAATAAGTGAATCCTCATCTCCTGTCTGTCACATCGCTCCATCTTCCCTTAAACCTCTTCTACCTGGTCTGACTGTTGGAGCAGGCTAACATATAGCTGTCAATGGCTGGATACAAAAAAAAGCAGGGTGTACAAACCATTTAAGTTTTGTCGGGCTCAGGGTAGACATCATCTCCCAACTAGTTATACAGCATGCATGCTCCTTTCAGCAACAGCCTGTTTCATATTCACAGTGACTCCTCGCTTCCTCCTCGTGTATCATTCAGACATCATCACATGGCCAATTACCTTTAGATCAGCATCGAGGAGGAAGCTGCTGCTGTGTCTCCAAATGGTTATGACCTGTTTTCTTCTGCGCAGGTTCTCTTTTTATCAGTGTCAGAGTGACACAGACACATCACCACCCTGCATCATGAGTGGCAATGGCTCTTTCAATCCCCAGTGATACAGTAGTGGCTTGTCTATTATACATTTTAATGTATAATATGTCAAAAGCATCTTATTGACCTAACAAACTTTCCATCCGCAGTATTTAGGTTTTAATTGGTGTTGTTGGTGATAAAAATACTACACACTTCAGTAATGTGACATTTGAAGTGTTGTTTCTTGGTTGTGCATTTGTGCTCATTCGTTGTGTGCTGATATTTGATTGGCTCTTGCCTCAGACGCAGTGGATTTAAAAAGTCTGACTGTAGTTCTGCTCCAGTTTTCTGCCAATCAGATGGTGCCATCATCCATCTCATACAGTATATTAGACGTGTGTACACGTATCTGTTAATCCTGCCATTTGATTGGCCCATAATTAAATCTCACATGTAATTGGTGTGTCTATCAATTATTTAATGTTATTCATACACCCACACATTTGGCTAATGGACTTGATTGGTTTTGATACATGTAGGTTTATTCCATGCTGTCATACAATGAGCTTCCCCCTTTTGTTCATCACACTCATCCCCCACCCCATCCATTTTACCAGCCCCATATCCCCACCACTCCACCTGCTGTTCCACCCCGTTGTGTTGTGGCATGTGGTTTGCTGGAGGGTGTATTGACCAGGGGGTGGTTGTCTCCCCAGGTCTCCTCCACCCAGAACAACAAGACATCAGACCCCTGCACCCCTGCAGCCAAGGCCAGAGTAAGTCCCCACTATCGACACCCTCACACCTCACACGTAGCATCCGACCTCTTCTCTGCATTCACCACATACACAGCCCATTCTACATCCACACCTTTATTCTTCCCTGTTAGCAGTATATTTAAATATATGTAAATAGGACTGTTAGTCAACACTGCAGTTTGGATTCTGTAAATAATTAATATTATAAATGAATAGTTTTATTAAAAACAGACTGAAGGCATTATTGCCATAGTCGCTATCTTCTGATAAACAACTTAAATAATTGAAAATAATGTATTCAAGATTTTCCCAAAAAAAACTATACATTTTCAAGAGTAGAAAATTATCCCTTTGCCCAACAGTGGTGCATTTATAGTGATGCAGATTAATGTGCATTGTCTGAAAAAAAATACATTTTGATCCTATCTATTATAACCTTTGCTGAACAGTTGCCACCGTGGCCACAAGCAGTGTTTACAGGATCCTTGGGCTTAGATTAATTATCATTAATTGACTTAAAGGTCCAGTGTGTAGAATTTAGTGACATCTAGTGGTGAAGTTGCATGCTGCAGCTGAACACCCCTCACCTCGACCTCCCCTTCCAAACATGACAGAGAACCTGTGGTAACCTTCAGTTTTCATAAAAACTCAAAAAGTGTTTAGTTTGTCCAGTCTGGGCTACTGTAAAAAAAACATGGCTGCCTCCATAGAGAGGACCCGCACCAGATGTAAATATAAAAGGCCCATTCTAGGGTAAAGAAAACAACAACTCATACAATTTAGATGAAACACACTAATGAAAATTTGATATTCCATTTCTGCCAAAGATCCCTTTCACCTAAATCTTACACACTGAACCTTTAACTGAGAGCGAGACCGAAATCATGGATACATTCAGGGCATTGGCAAATTAGCATTTTGTCCCAGTTGTCACCTGTGGCACCACAATAATAAGATTATTTTTGTCAATGAATGATAATAAATAATACATTTTATTTTTTGACACTGTTACAAAATATCAAAAACAGTATTAAAAACACTTAGGAACTATAAATAGGGTGAATTATTGCTGTATTAATGTCAGTTACACATTAATCCATAGCAAAAGTTAGCTACCAAAAGTTACCAACTTTAGCCACAGGTTTGAAATCAGAAACAAAGACCTGATAATTTTTAGAAATAGAAGCATTACCGTTGTTGTATGCTTCTATTTAAAATACTGGGATCTGTCCCGAGTAGTTTCCCTAAATGATAACATTCTCTGTCATGATACAGTTTTTAATGTGCCTATTTTAAGTTGTTGTGTAAGCTGCATCAGTCTGTGTTTATCTGGGACACGGACACATATTACAGCAGACATACTGCCACTCTGGACACTACAGATACTAAAACTAATGCAAAAACAATGTGAGAACAACCCAGGAAAAACACTATCTGGATAAATACACAAATATCGAACATACAAGTTAAAAAACAAACTCAAAATCTCTGCTCTTTAGCGCTAGTATTGTACACAGCAGTCATCAAAACTCTAAAAGTTCATCAAATTTACGTTTTAATTTTCATACCATCCTAACATTTCCATATATTGTAAACCCCATTCAACCAAACTACATCCGTTTTCACCAATATCATCTACTACACTTCTGAATCCATCTTTCCACCTCAGTGGGCACTGATGACCCATTTTACTCCTCGTACAAAATAGAATTGACTGAAGAGGCAGCCATTGACGTCATTGTATAACAGACATATTGACTGTACACCCCATTTGCACCAGTCCATGTGCTCTTGCAAGTCACCACTGATACCACTGACCTCATAGCTCCCTCCGAAGTGCAACAATAACAAATAAAGCTGATATCGTTTGAAGACAGGACGACGCAGCAAGCAAGTACAAGATACCAAAACTACACACATGTAAATGCCATTGCTGGAAGTGTGGAATAATACAACAGGAGCTTTTTGACTATTTCCTGTGCGTTAGTTGTAGATGTGTCCTCTGCAACTCAGAACAGTACATTGCCACAATGACATTACTGCAGTATGTACACATCCATGGTAGTGAATAGTGTGCACACTACAGCAAAAGAGACGTTGCATGGACAGACACAGACGGCATCCAGAGAACCAACTAACCAGAGAAACTGTGTGTGTCTGTGTCGTCTGCGTTTGGAAACTTTCAGTCATTGAAATGCAGTAACAAACCCCTGTCCTCCAGTTTCACTTAAGCTTCCCTTTCTTGTCTTGTTGTAATATGGGGAAAGCTATAACTATTATTACTATTATGATGGGGTAACATTTTCATTGCTAGTATTAGGATGAGTCCTAATGGAAAATATAAAGGCCAGATTAACCACAACGTTGCACCAATTGCAGGTTTTTGAAATTAATTTGGATGTTTACAGTGTGCCATTAGAAAGGGAAAAATAAGAGGTGAAGACTTCAGCCCTATATACTGGTTCCTGCATTTTGTGTGTGTGTGTGTGTCTGTGTGTGTCTGTGTGTGTCTGTGCGTGTGTGTGTTGCGCACACTCACACATTAAGCATATTAGTGCTAACTGCTTTCTGAGTCATCCTTTGCTGGTGCTCCCTGCGTCATCATGCCACTTTTATCCAGGAGAGGGAGGCTAAAATAGAAGACAGAGAGGACGGAGGCAGGTGTCTCGGGTCGGCTGCAGGGGGTTTGACTGCAGGGCTGGGGGGGAGTGAGGGGCTGTGGGAATAATGGGCGTAGAGTTCCAAGTGTTCTGATCCTTGCTAAACTCTGTGTGTTAGGTTTGACTAAAGATTGTATATAAAGATGGACACCGCGTCATTTGCAGCCAGAGTCTGCGCAGTGGCAATCGGAGGATGGAGCCACAGTAGCGAGGTCCCACCGATACATGTGCTGGACTACTAATGAGTCAGTCTCAGCTGTCAATCATGACGTTTTGCCCAATCCATAATGCATTAAATGACTAATGAAAACCAAACTTAACAGAAAAAAGGAATACTTGGACATACATCAGTGTTAAGACCTAACTTAAATGGTAGAAATGATCTTGAGGGAAACATTTTTGATGTGTACTTTGACTTTTTAGTTTGTCCCTTGTCCCATCCACTAACATGGAAGAGACCTAGGCTGCAGTCAGTTACCAGGTGGCAATTGAGATGCTATGGCTTTCCCTTTGGGGAACTGTCCTGTCGTCCATCTTTATGCAGGGTTTGAATCCAGATGTGCAGCTAAAAGTGAGGCACATCACAATGAAAACCCTCAAAAGATCTAGATTTTTTTCAGGTCGTATCGTTTACTATCCTTAATATCTAGTTCAGATCTAATCATTTTTTCACTAATGTCTCTCCATAATCATGCAACATACTCTCAGGTGTTGTTCTTTGGCCATTATTTGTGGAACATCTGCAGTGGTCCACTTGAACTGTACCTCAAAGTAACCATTGCCATTCGCCTGTATTAGTCGCTTGCAAAAGCTTCTGTTTACAACAGCATGTGTTAACGCAAAATCACTTTTTTGTCAAGTGTTAAATTATGTTGCATGTGTTGTGCTGTGTCTTGTTTTACAGTGTTTGTCCTGTGCTTGTTCAGTTTTAGTTAAACCTGTAAATGGAAGCGCTCTGTTGTTATTCAGTCAGCATCCTCTTCTTTTGGTAAACCACACTGATTCCTTTATGGTTATGTCCCATCAGCCGTGCCTTCATTTTAAACCACAATGTTTTGTTTTATTATTTATGAACTGATGAAATTACAGACACTGCTTTCACTGAACTCATGAGCAGGAATTGCAATTTGATTTGAATCACAGAATTTCTTCCATATTTACAGTACAAGGCTGCTCTGTTTTCTGTTAACTTCAGCAGCCAGCTGATCTGCTCTTTCCTGCTGCTCATGACTTCCTTTCTTTCTTTCTTTCTTTCTTTCTTTCTTTCTTTCTTTCTCTCTTGCTTTCTTTCTTTCTCTCTTACTTTCTTTCTTCCTTTCCTTCTTTCTTTCTTGTCTGTGTGTCTGCCTGCTTGTCTTTAGGTTCAGATAGTGCACAAAAAGTTGGACTTCAGCCATGTCACGTCTCGCTGTGGCTCCAAGGACAATATCAAACATGTCCCTGGAGGTGGCAATGTAAGTACTGCTGCAGCTGGAGGCAGACCCTGGTTAGGATGGACACATGTCATATTTTATTCAAATTTATCCTTGTTTTGAACGTTCTTGCTCAAAATTGCTTCCACCCGATTGGGCTGTATTTACACAGAACTTACTTCATCACATATTCACATGTTCTACTTGACAAGTATTAATAAGGCTAATAAGACCATCATTATAGACACTCTATCCTTGTTTAAACAACAATGAGAAGATCTGATCATTACTGATAAGATCAAAATCCATAAATAATAAAATCCATAAATCTTTTGCCAGCATACAAATCCAGAAAATCTCATTTCAGTATTATCTGCGGGGGAGACTATTGAAGTTCAACTTGAACGATGCACAAAGTCTTTTCTTCCCATATCAGACATTGACGTGAAAAGGTTGTGATTTAAAAGTAACTAACAATCAGTGCATACTAATGAGCACATGATTGTCTCCCACTGTTTGCATATGGGATTGACTTCACTCGATGTCCCTCTGTCTACCCTTCCAGATGTTGTTCTTGTTTGCTCTATAAACACCTGCTGCACTATCACTGTGTCTTTGGCCTGCCCTCACATTCACCACTTTGCTGTCTCAGATTAATTCAACAAAATGCAAAACGTTACTGTATACCTGCTACATACTGTATGTGGGGCAACTGTAATTGGTAAGGCAATACAACTCAAATACAAGGCATTCATTCTAGAGAAAAAGGGACACAACAAAAATGTCGAAGGAAGATAGTAGCATGTTCTAAAGTTGCACCAATGCATTTTCTTTATTTATTGAAGTCCCTTTCGTTGTGTTTCCTTCCACAGAGTATTAGGGCCACTTAAATGAAATAGATTTTGTGGAGTAGTAAATGTTTGGTAGTGGTTGACTTCAGGGATATTGGTGGCTAAATCTCTGTGATGTTCAAAATGGTTGCTAATCAAGATTTTGGATCGAGAAGAAGTGGGAATTCCTATCCATTTTTCTGTCTTTATTCTTGTGATATGGCTTGTTTCTCATTCAATTTATTCCTGTAATATTATGATTTAACTTCAATAATCTCATTCTTCAATGTGGCCCTAATACTCTGTCATAGCTACCTCAGTCGGAAATGTCCTCATGAACATTTGATTTCCTGGTCAAGAGTTAAAATATTTACCTTTCTATAATAAATTTGGTTCTTTAATGTTTTAACTTGTCATTTAACCTCTAATGCTGCTAATATCAATCAGGCAATCAGACTTAATGATGGTTTGTTTGCATATAAAAGTTTGCATCTCTGAGGGTCATGGTTGTTTTTAAGTCTTCCTGACTGTCATCAAAGAAATAAATCTGATTGACCTTACCGTGCCCTGTCAGGAAGGTCGGGGCGGATGTTCTTTCAGACTCCATTAGTGCCAGCAGCTGTCAGAGCACTCAGTAGTTCTCCCCGTGATCCTGAGCACACGCTCTCATGATGTGACAACGGCCTAACAGCTACCTACTCCCGTCCTCCAATTTCAGCCTGTCCTGATTCCTCAGCATAAATGGTGCATCATTAACCAGCTGAACAAAACAAAGGGGCACCTTCACTAAGAATAGAACAGGTCAGAGTAGGGAATCAAGCACCGAAGGTCATCCTCTCTTTAAATGCCCCAGCTGCATGATCATGGATGACAGGGAATTTCTTAACTATATACACTATACATTGAAATATATATATATATATATATATATTATACAGCAGTAGTATGTATACATTGAAGTATATACAGTATACACTAGGCGTGTACACAGTGTACATTAAAGTATATACATTATACATTGAAATATATACAGTGTACAGTAGTAGTATGTTTATGTTGAAGTGTATACTGTATACAATAGGATTATATATGGTGTACATTTAATTATATACAGTAAACATCGAAATATATACAGTATACAGCAGTAGTTTGTATACATTTAAATTTACAGTGCAATAATAGTATATACAGTATACATTAAAGCATATACTGTATGAAGAAGTAGTATATACAGTAAACAGTAGTAGTGTGTATAAATTGAAGTACATACAGTATGAAGCAGTCATATACATTTAAGAAAGTATAGTATGAAGTTGTAGTATATACAGTTGGATACATTGAAGTATAAATTAAAGTACATACAGTATACATTGAAGTATATACAGAATGATTACTTGTATATACAGTAGTAGTATTGACAATATATACTGTACATGTACAAATTATAGTAGATGCATTGTACTATTCCATTGAATGTGGTCATTTTAATCTTTTCTTCTCTCCAGGTGCAGATCCTGAGTAAGAAGGTTGATGTGAGCAAGGTGACCTCCAAATTAGGCTCTAAGGACAACATCAAATACAAGCCAGGTTCGACTTAAACGTCTGTTCTCTTCTCCTCTGTTTTCCTCCATTTAAACACAATTCCATTCCATTCTCTTCTGTTCTGTTATCCTTTTTTATTCTAGGTGGTGGTGATGTGAAGATTGAGTCCCATAAGCCAAACATTAAGGCTAAGTCTAAGATTGGATCTCTGGATAACGTTGGGCCCGGCAACGGACAGACCAACGGACACAAGGTCAAACTTAAACCAAATATTATCAGACAACAGGCCGGGAACATCTGTGGTCCTGCTGAATCACTGTGCTTTTACCGACCTACACCACTAGATGGTGTGTTTGCATGAGAGCAGTAAGCTATAAAAAAACAGGTTGTTCTTTGTGTGCGCTTGTGTCTATATTTTGCTACAGGAGGAGAAAGCAGAGGAGAAGACATCTTCACCCCCAAGTGGCACTCCAGCAACAGGACCAGCGGGCGTTGCCAAGGCAACAGCACCTGGAGGTGTTGCCAAGGAGAATGGGGCGAAGGAGCCCACACCTTCTCCTTTCGGGGGTGATGGACTGAGGGAGCCCCTTAGCATAGACAAGCGCATCACTGAGACAAGTGAGTGGAAACACACGTGCACACACACAGCTGCTAATTTGCATATCTGTGATGTCATGAAGTCCTTACTGTAATACAAATATATATACATACATTTTTATTGAAAGAAAAATAAAAGTAAAAAAAAAAGTCTAAATAAATGTAACTGTTATTGTTTTTTCAGTTGCAATCATCACACCAATTTGAATGTATATGCACCTCGAATTTTAGATTTTTTTTTATGGAGGCTGTTTTACAAACTGTGGATCTGAAGCATCAAAGAGGATCCAGACACTAGAATAACTATTTTGAGGGGAAACAAATAAAACTTAAAAAGACAAGTAAAAAGTCACCTGGATCAGGTCATGAGGTACACACATTGAACACGCTGCTGCCTCCCGGCCGCCACTTGTCAAAGTCCGTCAAAAGAGCCACATGACCACATGAGAGCAAATTCACTGAGAGATATTAGCAACTCTCTTCAAGAGACTGTCTGAGATGAACGTACATCAAAACTTAAATGACAAGAAGAGGGAAAGGGCATGTTTGTGTGGGCCTGATATCTGCTACATGTCTGAGGGAGTGAGGTGGCCAAAGTAGCAGATGCTTTTGCCACCAAATTCAATAATGAAGGGCCCTACAGAGCGGAGATCAGGGGTTGTTAGGGGATACATTTATCTCTGGCACTACAGCTGGCCTCCAGACCCTCTGAGTTCAGAGAGACAGCAGACTTCTGCCACCTGAAGCAGTTGCCAAATTCAGCCCTAATTGATGGATGCGCTGTAATGCTAATACAATCAAAAACATGTTTCATAATGGCAATGACAGCCTGTTTAAGACCATCTGGCTGGTTAAATCTTCCACCTGTCTCTGTATTACTTTCTCTCCTTTTATCACGTTCTTCTTTCTTCTTAATCCAGTTGGTTTCCTTCCACAGATTGAGTCCCAGTGACCTGTAGAGTTTGGTGGGACACGCATGCCCCTCGCCGACCTGCCAATCAACAGACCAACCAACCTACCACAGCGCAGTCACTTCCCTGTCGCCCCGCCCTTCATCTCGCCCACCACAGCACCAAACTGAACGATCGCCTCTCAGTGTTTCTCTGGGGTCTGCTTGCCAGCCTCCCGCTACCAACCCTGACCTCTGACCTCTCGACATCCTCGGGGTGACCTTTGGCCTCACCTGTAACAGAGAACAGCACTTGCTGTTTGTCTTTGTTTCTCCGTGTGGGATTCCACCAGCTTCTCCACTCATAAAACTCCCTGTAAGCACTTAGATGACCTCAACCCCTATACCCCCCCCAACGCAATAAAACCACTATCATAGTCAATACTGTATTAACTTTATTGAGCATAGCCAGGTTTTTCATAGAATATTTCCATTTATGAGTCTAATTCTTGTTTAAACACTTGTACTTGTGGCCCAAACACCCTCACAACAGAGTTTTGAGGCTTCACTCTGCTCCAGCTTTCACAATTCAAAACCACTTTTATCTTTCAATGTCCCCAGTCCTTATCCATTTAGCCCTAGATCACACTAACCAGCTGATGGCTTGCTAGCAGCCAGCAGCAGGACAAAGACTGTCAAGTCTGCTTTAAATCAACACATTCCAGCCTCCCAGGCAGCCAGCAATTATTTCCAAATCTATATTATCTACAGCTCTGCACAATGTCTGATTATTGATCATTCAGATATAATCTTACATTACTTCTCTTGGTATCATTGCACCAGTTTATCTCTAAGAGTTTAGCATAAGAGTAGATTAAAGTAGATACGGAAATTTATATGAAGAAGGTCAGTGCAGAAGGTTTTAGGACGTCAGATAATTCCTGTTGTGTTTCAAAAAAAGGCATTCATTGGCAGTACTTGCGAGGCACTTTAAAAGTTACAATAAAGTGAATGAGTTTGTGATAGTCATCAAGGAAGGTGGGCGTACAGTTATAGGGGATCTCCTGTGCTTCTGGGTAGCCTTGGCTTGAAGATGATTTGGCACTGAACACAGTTATTTGATACTGGAGCCAAATATTTTTCTAAGTTAAGATGTGTTTGACCTTGAAGGAGTGAACCCTGATTCAAGCTGAGGGAGTAATACTGAACAAGAGCAGCTAACAGTTGATTATTAGTGTTAGATCTTGCAAGCTGCTGCACCCTTAATTGAAGTAATGTGATAGCATTGATGCACGGTGTATTGTATGTAGCACTTTTCTTGTTGTAGACATTGTGAACCACTTCGCTGCAAGCTGCAGTTTGAAGTCCAGAAGACATCACAACTTAAAGTGGTGAGATGTTTTGGCAAAATCACTTAACTTCAGCGGATAATCAGTGGTTTGTCTGTGGGCAAAGAAAAATCATGCAAATGTTTCATACTGAGTTTTACTTTGAGCTGTGAATTCAAAAATGGTTTTAAGTTTTCATATCTTTTTTTCAAAATCTGTTTTTATTTAAGAATCCCCTCGCAGAGTATAAACTGACATAGGAGAGGTCGGCTTTGCAGACACTTGCGACAGAGTAGTCCCTGCATCTCCGAGCCTCTAGAACCATGCTGTGGATGAGTTTACGTTTTGCCACTTCCTGGTGTGACAGGGCTTCAATTCACAATAACACAATATCTCGAATATCTGTTGGGCTTAACAGAGATGCTATTTGGATATGTCAGCACTGCAGTACTCTTCAGTTTGAATTAATGAAAGTATTAAAAAATGACAAAAAGCACCTTATATTTAATATTATATTAAAAAATATAAAACCGTGTCACTTACAACCCGCCAACTTTAAATAAGCTCATACATGAATATGCCACAAACCTAATGGGCACTGAAACGTTTAGTCTTTTCAGTATGTCTGTTTCTGCCACAGTACATGTAACTCTCTGTTCTCCCACACCATAATATTTTGATTCTAGCACTGTCTGATCTCTCTGACAGCGAGACAGAGACCAAACCTCCCTCGTATACTTCAGTCCCACTCATACACCTGAACAGAACTCCCCTATGAGGGGAGGGACCCCAGCAGTCACCCTGAGCTGTGTCTAGTATTTATAGCCCACATGTGGCTATGGACAGACAGACAAACAGACCGCACCATCCTCTTGCGCATGTGGCACTTCCTGGTCATTTGGTCTATCCCAGTGGGATTAGGTCCTCCCACCAGCCAGTGCGTCTTAGAAACCCACTCTGTGAAACCTGCTAACTTTCTTCACACAAACACACACATAAATAAGCACAGATCCATCCATGAAAGCACACACATGCTTGTTAGTGTGCATACACACACACACACACACACAAACAGAAAGCAGCCCATATACACATATACAGTATGATACACAAACACAAGGCAGCACACTAAAATAAAAGCGGTATACTGCTCATAAAGACACTTCTCTGTTGTAGAATGAAACCAAGTCTTTATTGTGTTTTGGTGGTCTATGCTGATATTGTTAAAACAATGATGAGCTGTGTCGGTGTGTTGTTCCTGCCATAGTCATTGTCTGACATAGGCTCACCTCGTGCTGTCTCATTTTTGTCTATTTCCTCCTCCAGTGTTCCACTCCGACATTGTTGAAAGCTGTACAGTGATCTTAGCTGTGAACGCTTCCTGTTACCCGTTCATACATATGAGGGACAGACAGACAGACAATGACCACAGAGGTTGAACAGGTTAGAAGAGCAGCGAATTTACTTGCAGGAAGAGCCGTCAGTTTAAGGGAATAATGTTACATTCATGGCAAGTCTGAAATTATCTTTGCAACTTTTACGTTATTTACTTATTTATTTATTAGATACTCTCTAGTATCTAGTTTATTATCCAGTTGAACTTACTAAAAGCTACTACCAAGCCAATTTAGGTTACTACTGCACAGCAGTTTCTAGGTACCTGTTTCTCTGTATACAGTAGTGTATATAGATGGACGCAAATAGCTTTTTAAAATGCTGTTTTTTTATACACTAGTGAAGCCGTGTTTGTACTGATATCATAACACTGGAGTTACAATGGAAATGTTCAAAAAGAGCTATTAAAATTCTTAAATTATTCAACTTCACTGGACGCAGCTCCAAAATGCCATGAATGCAGCAGTATTTCAGCGAGGCAAAGAAGGGCCTGCAAATACGGCAGCTGGCACCATCCACAGGTCTTTCTAATGAACAACTCTTTCCTTGGCAAATAGAGATCCACATTTTAAATGATGAACAATTTAAAATAGTCATAGCACACAAAATCAAATCAATGATTAACAAGAAATAAGCTCTAAGTTGTAGGGAATGTTATTTTTGCAGTTTCCACAATTGTTAAATGTCTTCAATGATCTACCGTGGAGAAAAGGGGGGACTCGCATTTTTTTTTGTGTCTGTTTTTATTATTCTAATAAATCACCTAGTTTGGGCATTTTAGATTCTATTAAAACAACACTGTGATGTGACTTTAATTTACAGAACACAAGCGTTGTGATGTGTCACACCATTAATATAAATCTAAGCAGCGTCTTTAAGGAGACGGCCCTGTCTATTCACTGTAATTCTATGCATTATGCACTATAGGCCGGGATGGACTCCACTGAAACTATGAAGGATTGGTGACATGTTTGTGGTGTTTTGCCGTACCTGTCAGATGTGTGAAGTGTTGCTACTGCAGTCATCCTGCAGAGAGTGTTGCTTAGCTTCTGGAACACTGATAGTCTGGCTCTGAGACCAAACAAAGGCTGGCTGAGAAACCTCACATCACCATTAAAGGAACTACTGTAGAGTAACACGCTGTTCTCATTTAAACTAGCTTTGATGGCCACACTATATTATTGTGTCTGGAATCGTACAGCTATCAAAACCATATGAGTAATGTACAGTTTCCCCTTACAGCTCTAAAGTCCTGTGCACTTTGAACACACTCTTGATACACTGAAGCGATATAAAAGTTGCTCATATTTAATATTGTACTGTTGCTCCAAATCATCGTCATGAGATGCCTAAAAGTAAAGCATGACGTGGATCATATGTCAAAAAAAAAATGAGTGGATCTTTCATCAGGAAAAGAAGAACATAGGTATGAACGCTCTTTGATAGGCGATAGCGGTGGTTTGTGTGTATAGAAGTAGGAAGAAGTTCTAGTCTTAGCGTGTGTTGGAAGCTCAGTGAAAAGCATCATATGATGGAATGAGTTCAAGTTGGGTGACACAATGGTGACCCTTTACTGTTTCTTGGTCAGCTTCATGGGTTTTAGTGGTACTTTGGCTATTTGTGTTGTGCTGTTGGTATTGATGGTTCAACACTGAAATCTCCAGTCTGCCATCACGTTGTCCCTCTTAACATTGATATTGGGCAAGTTTCCATGAAGTTCGGGAGCTATAGGCTACAAGAGGACTGGCATCAAGGCTACCTCTGCTACAGCATCATGAGTGTTATGGTTGAATTTCAGTCCTCTAGCGTGTGGCATGTTAAGTAATGTTAAAAGGCGAAGATAGCAACTTGCAGCAACTTCATTTTAATGAGTTGCCTTTGAACCTATGAGGTCTCCTTCCTTGTAACATTGTGTACACCGGAAGTGAGTGAAGCCAGATAGACAGCAGGTTTTGGGTGTTGGTGATGATAAAAATTGTGATTCTGTTTTAAAATGTATGAAATCTACTGGCCAAATTCAATAAATAATCAACATTGATTCTGCCTCCAAAATCTTATATCAGTTGGGCAATACTTCATAGTCTATGCTAAAGCAGCAGCACATGGATCTATCCAATAGAAGCAAATATTTGGTCCCGAAACATCACTTTAGATAAGGGAGTTTAACACTAATTGCACTAATTAAGTTAGGTATAAAGGTAATGTTGCATCTTTGTAGCTCGGATAAAAAGGAAACAACCAGATTCACTCAGATATCCATTCACAAAAGTTTGATTCTCCAGTTGAAATGCTGGAACACCACCTCCCACTAGTACGTCAAACTGTCCCTTTTGTGTACAGAACATTCAGATTCAGACCCCTTCACCTTTTTTAAACATTCTGTTGTTTTGCATCGTCATGCTAAAATCCTACAATCGCTAAAATATTGAATACCTATAACATTATGGGCTATTGAATATAGATTGATGAAATGAAAAATGAATTTACATAATTTTAGCATAATGCCGTATCATATCAAAATGTGAAAAGAAATAACTGAAGGGTTCTGAATACTTTCTGAATGCACTGTATTTACAACCATGTTTTTAATCATTCCAGAAGTAACTCAAATAAATGAAAATCAAACAAAAAAAAGAAACTTACTTACAGGGTGGATGTTGACAGATGAGGTTTAACATCTGTAAAACTGCTTCTGTTAAGATTCATAATGGTATTATTATAAGATTGAAAGCATAAAAAAAATATATACTTTTTCTTTTTGTCAGTTTGCCTTTTTCCCCGCCAAGAAAAGGGCTGCTGATGTTTCAAGAATGTTTAAAAATAAAAAATGTATTAAAGACGCAAAATTATGAAGTCATGTATGAGGTATGTCTCTGTTCTGTTTTGAAGCTACTGTAGGTCACAAATAGAAACGCTATTTTCTGGATTCAAATTGGTAGGAAGGGAGCCTGTGTGTGTCATGTATGACGAAACTGTCACAAGAATCACAGGTTTTCAGAATTGGTTGGAGAACTTCACTAAAACAGAAGTAAACTTTACTTTGAAATGCTCTACATGTCACACCTGACACACACTGGTCAGCCTTTTCTTCTGCCCAGCCCCACCTCCACTTAGACTAACAGTAAAGAGACTTAGTCTTTTGGCATGTGATAGAAAGTAATGTTCTGTGTTAGATAGCTCCTATGTAGACACCTTGACATACCTACCAACTGAGTGAATTAAGGGACGTTTGGAACCAAATTACATTAAAAAATGTTTTGACTATTTTCTTTCTTAAAAGGGGCAAACATGATTTTAAACTTGCCCTGTCTTTTAAAAGATTGAAAAGACAGCGCTTATCACTAGAAATGTAACTGTGACTTAATACAAAACTGTGTTGGTAGATATGTTATCCAACTGTGTCTCCCACCTACAGGGGCTTCACAGCACTGAAAAGTAGCTTTCTCCGTTTGCAGCTTCCAGATAGACCAGTCATACCAACATTCCAACTTAGGAGCGGGAAATTCAATCTTTGTGTTTAAACTGCTTTGTTATGTCTAACTGTTGTATTTTGTTTACTTTTACTTTTGTTTTTCTGTACTTATTCAGCCACATGTTCAAATCTGCCATCAAATAACTGAGAGGAAACCGGCAATCTACTTTTCAGTCCTGTGGAGTGGATCCACTGTAGTGTGCTGTATTATACTGTAGGGCACAACACCATAACCAGAGCATGCAGACATCAACAAACTGCTGGTTGTCAGAGGGATTTGTCCTATTAGATAGAGCTCATCTCCCCCTGCAATTCTGAATATTTCGTATGAAAGAGGTGTTCCTTGTGATTAATTGTTAACCTGTGATGTGAATATTAATCATGAAATAAAAAGATAAGCAAAAGATCAGGTAGTGTCCGGTAGTGTTAATTATTCTATTTTCCCCACACATAGATTGACTGTTTTGTTGACACTCTACTTATTAACCTTGAAGATTTCAGTCCTTGCTGATTTAGATACACCTATGGTTATTGTTGGGCATTGGTTTGCAATCGTTTTTTAATAAAGACGTCAGCCAATAATTGGCCCCCATTCCATCATTCTGTGAGCAACATGTGATCTGATTTCATGTTGCAGATGGCAAGTCTATGCAGGACACTGTGGCTGCTCCTAACTGTCCCATTACTCCCTGCAATATCTCAAATCTAAACTCACAGACTAACACAGTTCATCTTCCATCACTCAACTTGTGTTACACCAGTTAAATGCTTTAAGTATGAAATTCTAGGTTGTGGGTTAGTAGCAAATTCAATATTTTTCCAAAAATATGTCAGACACCCAGTCCTTCAAAATAAAAATACATTATAAAATAATATTGTAATACTTTAATTATGCATAGCTCAGTCACCAGTTATTTAATGTTATAAGCAGGGGTCATTGCCTGAGTAACTAAATGTTCTGTTAGTATGATGCTGGATACCTACAGGCTGTTTGACATTTAGTGCCACATGGATTAATGTATTCATTTTAGAGTTTACTGTCCAGAAATACTTTTTCAGAATTCTCCTTTTATCCTAATTATTGTGCAGCAGATTAATACATTTTAGGTCTGTGTAGATGAAAACGGTCTGAAATCATGACAGCAGTCACACAATGATTTTTCTCTTCATTTTATTTTGAAGGAATGACAATACATTCTATGACTATTATATTAGTCCAAATGCTAATCCAGAAGTCACATTTCTTTTAGTTGCTAACATCGCCTGTATCCTTCAATTGATGTGATTTAAAACATTCAGCTCTTTCAGCACATTTCTGCTATAATGTTTGTTTTTTTTCAATACTCATACTGTTTGAAGCAGTCACACAAAAATACATCAATATGTCCCCTTTAACTTTACACATACATTACATACATACATTATAGCACCCTTTGTAAGATGATTTTTTTAAAGGAATGTGCCCCGGAGCTAACCCATATGACATGTGAACATACAACCTCACAGAAAGAAGAAACTTCTGAACTATAGGAGAAGACTGCAGGCTTCAACAATGTCACATTGGAAGCAGTGTTGTGCATGAACTGAACGAATCACTTTAAAAATGATGAACGAGAGAAAATGTGTGTGCGTTTCCTTGCAGACAGTGCATCCACAAGATTTCGCCGGAACACAATGGCGCCGGGGAAAGTGATGCTGCGATGCTTGAATCAGATGAATTTTGATGAAATTAATCAAAATCACCGGAGAAAACGTGGAAGAAACACCCTACTTTTGAAAATCAGTATGATGGCGCTAAGATTATGGTATGATGGCGCAGGAGGGCCCTGACAATGACAGTTAAGGAACTATGTGAAATTGTTTTAATAAAGACATCAGTCCAAAATTGTCCCTTTCCCATCATTATGTGTGCAACTGTGATCTGATTTCATGTTGAAGATGACAAGTCTGTTAATAGTAGCACAGAGTGAAAATAATTGGTTGCCTGGCTTAGAAAATGGAGATGTGTGGCCTGTTGACTGCACCTCTTTTTTTAACAGCTCACTGTGGTTGCTCCTGACTGTTCCGTTTCTCCCTGCAATATCTCAAACTAATCCCTTGTCAGAAAATGCCAGAAAAAACTGTTGCCTTGTTTTGTAGACATGTTACATAGAATAATGCAAATGTTAATTGTAGCGAACCCCAGCCAGACAATGGTGAAGCTTACTGATGTTTCCAGAAGCATTTATTGATGTTCAACCGTTAGCCTTATTTTTTTAACATGAATTCACTCTCTTCTCCTTCGCAACCAATCTTCAGAAAACACCGTAAGAGCAACGGAACAGATAAAACACAAACGAGCTCTTGCGAGTATAAACATGAATAAATTACATTTAACTTTACATGCTGGCATTAATGAAAAACATTTTCTTACATACATCCTTATCAAAAGGCCGATGAAAGGCTGAACTATAGCTCGACTTCAGACATCTTGTGGAGACGCTCTCCTTTTTCACCCAGTTTCTTGTGGCCGAGGCGGACCTTAACCCTCCTCACCAATCCGTCTTTTTCCGTAGTGGTTTCGGAAACCCTACCCAATCTCCATTCATGCCTGTGCACGTCCTCTTCTTTCATCAGTACTATATCTCCAACTTTGTTTTGAAGCCTCAAGTATGAGCACTGACCAGAACCCTTCAAGCTAGCATCGGAGAAATTATGCAACTCTGTCTTTGTGACCTTTCCAAATTCATATGGTGACATTATCTAGTTGCGCTAGATCCCTTCTCCACTGTTCCGATTTCGGACGAAGCTCATCTGGAAGAGTTAAGAGCGAGAGTTTGTTTTCCTGGTTCTTCTGAAGAACTGGAGGAATCGTCTCAGCAAAGATGGCTTCTTTGGTTTGCTCTCTACCACCTTTATCATCTCTTCAAGGATCCTCATTCTCCCCATCATTTCTTCGACATACTTTACCTTATCGTCCTCCATGGCATCCAGAGCTTGATTAATGGTTTTGAGAGACTCCTCAAGTGTGGATATTTTCAACTGCCACTGGAATCTTTCCTTCTTTCCTCCTTCCTGTACCTGCAGCAGAGCTGCCTCGAGCCTGTGAGTTTCCTGACTATGTTTAGCCAGGATTTGGGACTTGTCCTGCTCCCACAGGCATCTTGACTTTTCTAGTTGGTCCTGGGCTTGGACCAGTGAGGTTTTAATTTTGGATGTTTCCTCAATCTCTCTGTCCAGGCATGTCTCTGCCTCCATTGCTTTCTCTCTTTCTGTGTGGACAGCTCTCTCAAGGTCTCTGAGCTTTTGGTTAGCATTCAACTCAAGCATCATCTGTGCTGAAAGTCGCATCCCTGTGTTCATTTTAATCTCAGAAATATCTGTTATTTCTCGCTTTACATTCTGTGCCCTTCGAACAAGATCATAATTTCCTTGTACCACAGAGTGGATCCTCATGTCCTTCTCATACAGGAGCCGATTCATCTCTAGTTCAGGTATAAAGAGGTCCTGTGTGGTCAAATCAATCCCCCTTCCACATACAGACTGAGGCACAGATGCAGACACAAATGCAGATGCCTCTGTCTGTGCAGAAAGATCTTCAGCTGTCCCAGCAGACTGTGTTCCTGTGGACTGAGAAGTCGATGCCTCTGCCTGTGGAGATGGAGACTGAGACACTTTTGCTTCTTCCTCCATCCTCAGGACAGTCTGGTCTTCAATTGTCTCTGCTGGCTCCGTCCGCAGGACAGTCTGCTCTTCAATTGTCTCTGCTGACTCTGTCCTCAGGACAGTCTGTTCATCAATTGTCTCTGCTGACTCTGTCCTCAGGACAGTCTTGTCTTCATCTATCTTTTCTGACTCTATACTCAGGACAATCTCGTCTTCGTACATCTCTGCTGACTCCATCCTCAGGACAGTCTGGTCTTCAATTGTCTCTGCTGACTCTGTCCTCAGGACAGTCTGTTCATCAATTGTCTCTGCTGACTCTGTCCTCAGGACAGTCTTGTCTTCATATATCTTTTCTGACTCTATACTCAGGACAATCTTGTCTTCATACATCTCTGCTGACTCCATCCTCAGGACAGTCTGGTCTTCAATTGTCTCTGCTGGCTCCGTCCGCAGGACAGTCATGTTTGTTGCCTTTGTTTCCTGACATGCTGCAAATGGAAGGCAATGCACAACTTCCTTTTTTTTCTTTAGTGGAGACTGCTCTTTCCTTTTCACTTCAGGTCTAAGGATTGGAAATCCAATTACAACATTGGCCACAATTTTCAAAGACTTCTTTTGAGATTTAGTTTTCTTATGAATCGTCTCTGTCTCACTACTGTCCTGGTTGGAGATCCCTTTATGCAGTGTTGGAAAATTAATTTCATCCAGCTTCAGCAACGATTTAACCTCTTCTTGAAGATGTATTGTCTTCTGTGGGTTGACCGTTGGTGGCTCTGCAAAACAAGCTTTGGTCCTTGTCCACTCTTTCCCTTTTTTTCTTGCATGGAAGGCTTGATTGGACAAGGGAAGACGTCCTTTGCTTGGGGTCAATTTATTCCTTTCCATACTGAGATTTCTACTCATCCTTCTTCACTGAACTGTCTCTTAGTAAATGTTAATGAAAAAACAATGTGACTTGTATGATACCTTCTATGGGGAAAATGATTATAGAAGATTATAAACCCTAGTGTCATTGCACATCATAGGCACAAAGAAGAATGCCATCAAAGTCAAATCCTCAGGGAGTGGTGTCCTTTAGATCAAAGTCAAAAAAAATATTATTGATATGTTGCCACCTGTCAATCAACCAGACAAAGAATAAATTCAGTTGAAAAATGTGTTTTATTTAGAAGAAATTATACCACTACTTGAAACAATACAACAGATTATCAAATGGAATCTCTTTAATGTGAATGTGGACATCAGTAACATTACAGCATTCAGTTTTAATGGGTTGGTGTTTAAAGGCTTTGTTTGTTTTTTTTTTGCTGCATTTGTTAGATTGGCATAGAGATTTTCAAAAATGAGTTTACAGAGCCTGATTAAGTTATGTGACACACACAAATGAGCTCCTCTAAACAACTGCCAGAGGATCTGAAAATGAATCCATTTAATGCTACAAAGCAGGAGAGAATATAACAGCACATCCAGCTTGAAGTTCCCACTGTCCAAAACATCATTACAATCAGGGCTCTCCGCAGAAATTCGGATTATGATGGTGCTGTTCACCATGGTTGCCACCCCTCCGAATCTCTGGAGATCATTTCCTCCAACTTCAGCCTTAAATCTTACCTTAAATTACAAACTAAGAAGACATAAAAATCTTCAAGTCCAAGATCCTTTTATGTATAACAAGTTTATTTATTGCACAACTGGGTAACATATAAAGGCTACAGTCTTTATGTGTCATCCTGCCACCTGGGGTTCCAACCAATTTTGTGCTTGGAAATACAAAAAAAAAGTAAAAGAATGCATAAAAGTCTTAGTGACGAATATATTACCAATATAAGATTTACAATATCCCTTACCAAGTAAAATTGAATGCACACATAAGACAGGCAAACAATTCTGGAGAACAGGGAAAAGTTCCAAGCATCTAAAACATTTCACACCTTCTGCCAGCACAATTACATTGCAAAGTTTGAATCCCCAAATCACCAATTGTGGGCATTCAACCACTTTACCGCAGGGACAAGTGTGAAATGTTCACACCTTGTTCATGGAGTACCAAGGGTTGAATCCCTCTACATTGTTTTAAAAATGTGTGTAACAAAAGAAATCGCATTTGCCTCCCCCTAAAACACAATTCATGTTTGTATTGATCTTATAAATGAAACAAAACAAATTGCAACAACCTGCTGAAATCTATCAGCAAGTGCTAAGGCCTTACTTTCTTACTACGATCATGGTGAAAATAAACCGATGTATAAATGGGCTTTAGAAAAAAGACATGCATAAAAATCTTAAAGAATGGATTCGGATTTAGAGAAAACTAAAGTTGTTTTGAAGAATTTCCACGCGAAAGGGGGCTTTTAACCTCTTGCAGGCCGTCCGATATTTTACCAATAACATCGGCCTTTATGCAGAGTCAGAGGGAAATCGACTAATCCAACACGAGTCTCGCATTGTCGAAGTGTCGCGAGATGTTTGGAATCCACAAGATTTCGCCGGAACACAATGGCGCCGGGGAAAGTGACGCTGCGATGCTTGAATCAGATGAATTTTGATGAAATTAAGCAAAATCACCGGAGAAAACATGGAAGAAACGCCCTACTTTTGAAAATCAGTATGATGGCGCTAAGATTATGGTATGATGGCGCAGGAGGGCCCTGACAATGACAGTTAAGGAACTATGTGAAATTGTTTTAATAAAGACATCAGTCCAAAATTGTCCCTTTCCCATCATTATGTGTGCAACTGTGATCTGATTTCATGTTGAAGATGACAAGTCTGTTAATAGTAGCACAGAGTGAAAATAATTGGTTGCCTGGCTTAGAAAATGGAGATGTGTGGCCTGTTGACTGCACCTCTTTTTTTAACAGCTCACTGTGGTTGCTCCTGACTGTTCCGTTTCTCCCTGCAATATCTCAAATTAATCCCTTGTCAGAAAATGCCAGAAAAAACTGTTGCCTTGTTTTGTAGACATGTTACATAGAATAATGCAAATGTTAATTGTAGCGAACCCCAGCCAGACAATGGTGAAGCTTACTGATGTTTCCAGAAGCGTTTATTGATGTTCAACCATTAGCCTTATTTTTTTAACATGAATTCACTCTCTTCTCCTTCGCAACCAATCTTCAGAAAACACCGTAAGAGCAACGGAACAGATAAAACACAAACGAGCTCTTGCGAGTATAAACATGAATAAATTACATTTAACTTTACATGCTGGCATTAATGAAAAACATTTTCTTACATACATCCTTATCAAAAGGCCGATGAAAGGCTGAACTATAGCTCGACTTCAGACATCTTGTGGAGACGCTCTCCTTTTTCACCCAGTTTCTTGTGGCCGAGGCGGACCTTAACCCTCCTCACCAATCCGGCTTTTTCCGTAGTGGTTTCGGAAACCCTACCCAATCTCCATTCATGCCTGTGCACGTCCTCTTCTTTCATCAGTACTATATCTCCAACTTTGGTTTGAAGCCTCAAGTATGAGCACTGACCAGAACCCTTCAAGCTAGCATTGGAGAAATTATGCAACTCTGTCTTTGTGACCTTTCCAAATTCATATGGTGACATTATCTAGTTGCGCTAGATCCCTTCTCCACTGTTCCGATTTCGGACGAAGCTCATCTGGAAGATGAGCTTTGTCTCTGCTGACTCTGTCCTCAGGACAGTCTGTTCATCAATTGTTGTGACATTATAGTAATCAGTTTTTATTGGTCCTCATAATTGAAAATGCAAGGCTTTGTTTGTTTTTGTTTTTTGCTGCATTTCTTAGATTGGTACGGAAGCGTATTGCTTTCCCTTGGGAGAAAAAAAGCTCTGTTTTTCTGAATTAATGAGATCATTATCTCGGAAATTCAGAGAAAAGTTTTCATTTAACAAAAAAAAAAGCTAGGTTTTTCTGAATTAATGAGATCATTATCTAGGAACTTCTGAGAAACGTTTTCATTGGAAAAAAAGAAGAAGCTGTTTTTCTGAATAAACACAGTACCTCAGTCCTGCCAGAAGCTCTCACCTGCATGGAGTAATGCGGACAAACCAGCCGCTTGTCATCATTTGTGTGCGCAATTGATTGGGGATTTACAGTAATCGGCTCTGAGGTTTAGAGGAGGTGCATTGTTTTCATCAACACTTTATTTAAAGAGTTCAGTTTGTTCAACATATAGGATACCGTACATGCCCCTGGTAGTTTTTCTGTTAAGAATATAAGTAAGTAAGTATGTACATAACTGTATAAAAACATAATTCATGATGAATAAATCCCCTCCACAGAACAAGAATCAGCCTCTTCTGCTATCTTTGATGATGGATAAAAATCTTTATCTTTTGCCAAAAATATCAGCTCGTAACAGTGTTTGACCACAAAGTGTCTGAAAAGAGTCGTGGGAGGAGGAAGCATTATTTTGCCAATCAGATTTTGGTCAGAGTGTTGCCTGGTCATCTACGTTCATGACAAGTGCTTCAGTTCTGGCGGCGCTTTATGTTCTCATTACTAAATTTATATATTTCATATTCTAAAGACACTTTGAGTGTTTTTTTCTATAATACTATTATTATGGCTTTAAATCTGGATGAAGTTCATTTTTAGTTAAAATATCTGATTTATGTACCTTATCTTCCCAGTCGAAAAACATTTGAAGGTGTATGTGTGTGTAACCAAGGCCAGGACACACAAATTAAGACGGCAACAGAACTTGTATATAGTATACTGTGTATGTTTATGCTTTACCAAATAATGCATCACCATTCTCTTTTCAGACACTTTGTGGTCAAACACCGTTTCCAGCTAATATTTTGGGCTGTTTTGACTCAACTTTCATACATAGCGTAGACTCACATGTGGCTCAGACCCCACCCGAATGTGATCTGGCATTATCGGATCGCTAGTGCGTTCACACCTGTAATTAGCGCTGTCCACCTGTGATCAGATCACAAAAAACACATTAATAATACCAGGTGATTACAGGGCCAGAGAAACATGTTACTTGAATATTTTACTTGTAGATGGAATTGGCAGCAATGATATGAACCATATGACCATACCTACATAGCTATTAAAACAGGCCTATTGTTGATATGAAGAGACATGGATTTCAATTTCAATTTATTGGCAATGGACAGAATGTGTAGGTCTGCCCTCAAATACATAACAAAATGTACCTGCTTAGCCTGGGCAGCAACAATACGTTTTTTTGATTGTCCTCCATACAGTGGACCTATGTACTGTTGACTGTGGGTTTGCCTTTATACCAAGTTTGTGAGCTCCTTCACTTAGCTGTAATCTATTCCAGGCGTGAGTGGAGCAGTCAGCTCACCGTCAGAGGTCCCATTCCCAGCTGTCCACAGACCTTGTACCTCCAACTTATGCAATCACATGTATACACAAGGGAAGATGTGAGTCGCCTTGTCCCTCTTAAGTCTGAAATCTGAGTCAACTCTGCTTTTAGATGAGGATGCTATTGTTAGAATACTTGTTATTTACTGATGGTTACTTGAGGAGGTGCTAAGGGTTGGACCCTGCCACCATATGTCCTTCTCTTGTCTTGCTATTTCTCCTGGCCTCCACTCAGACAATGAAGTAGTTAGTGGTTGGTGCATTTGCTCTCAGATCTCACAGGTTCCTACAGATTGAAACGTTTTTCAGCTGATTAAGATTCAACATTAAGACAACAAGGTAGGGTTTGACTTATATGTTGTTCATTATGTGGAATCATTTTGAAAGATATAATCTGCAATTTATGCACATAAAATATGTACTATCTATAGTTTTTTGTGAAATCTAGTAGCACTATGTCCAACTGGAGTGATATTATTTATAATGTTGCTTGAGCTGTATGCTTTAAAAGTGAGGATAATGAGGAAAGATATGAAAGGTGAGCAAGCCAACAACTGTCCAACATGCTCTTTTTGTAGATCAAAACTTTTCTTTCCAATATAAACTTTGTTCTGTTCTGAACAATTACTTTAAAGCTTTGCAAAAGCCAAATATCATCATTACATATTGCGTTTTATATTAGTTATATCTCTTGTAATCAATTTTAAAATTGTAAGCATTTTATGAACATTTTACTATTACATGAAACAGTGAAATACCTCAAAGTTCTTTTTATTTCATCACATCGGACTGAGACACCGACGCAGATGAACTGACCCATGATGGGTGCAGATCTCCATCATGGCCACAGCATTCACAGAATCCCTCCTCGTTTGCCAATTTCTCTTCAAAGTAAAACCACAATGTTCGTTTTGATGCTAAAATCCTTCATACTGAGCAGAATCATAGAGTTTTTATTTAGAAAAGTTGTGAACTTGGGTCTTAAGATTGTGTCAATTGCTTAACAGACCTCTTAAATACCTGAAATGCAATTTATGAAAGAATAATAATTATTATAAGTAAATAATTCAAACTTATATAAAAAGCCACACACGCCAACAGTAATAAAGCAAATTCTGTTAAATTTTTTGAAAAATATTGATCATAAATCTTTATTGCAGATATAACAGGTATGATAAACTCAAAGTTTTGTAACTTCACTCTACACCTTAGATTGTTTATAAAATGCTCTGCACACAAAGTCCAGCACTATTGTATGGTTGTTTGAGAAGGACTCGCTAATGGCAAGGAATAATTTTGAAAGTAACTCTGAAGCATCACCACAGGCCAAGCAAACAGGCAAGTTTAGAATGGGCACTGCACTAGTGAAACTTATGTTGCTGGAGACTATGGCCCAAACTTTAAGAGAGGGAATCTTAATACTTGCTTAAGTGTCTGCTCTACAAAATCAAACACACATTTTGTTCATTAACTATTTGCATTTACATTCTTCATTTATTTCATGTACGTAATTTATTTCATGTACGTAATAGTAATTGCTAGCTAGACGCTAAATTTAAGTATATGTATTTGAACTGTCAACACTAACTTGACGTTTGATTTAATGTTCTGTCCGTATTCATATAGTGTTTTCTAGTCTTGATGACCACTCAAAGTGTTTTACAGTAGTGTTGTCATTCACCCATTTACACACATTCATACAGTGCCTCTATGTTCCTCTATAACACATTGTTCATAATCAATTGGGGCAAATTCAGGGTTCAATATCTTGCCCAAGGACACTTCAGACGGCGTAATGGAGATAGAACTGCCGACCTTCTGGCTAGAGGACAACCTGCTCTACCTCCTGAGCCACAGCCACCCCAACCTGTACTGTAAGTGATTTATGGTAAAGCTACTAAAAAAATAAAAGACACTGTTTGAGATGCAGATACATTTATTCTACTGAACAATCAACATGCTTAGGGAGACACCAGATGCCTCAGATACAATAATCCAGTCCATGAGCTTTACTCCCCATCAAGGCCTTTCTAAATCAAGAGACAGAAAAAAAAAAAAAAATTAGACAATCAAACAAATCTTACAAGATAAAAAAAAATATTAGAGAAGCAAGCATGCATGTTGATTTTCTACATTTGTATATACTGCACCATTTTGCTGGTGTTTTCTAAGATGTACATGTTTGTAAATTAGGGGTGACCTGTAATCCCAAAAAGGGATGGGACAAATGCATTGGCATGACACAGAAATAAAAAATATGTATCTTAGTATGTATGAATACGTGTGTGTGTGTGTGTGTGTGTGTGTGTGTGTGTGTGTGTGTGTGTGTGTGTGTGTGTGTGTGTAGATATATTATTACATATATTTTGGATATTTTAATCATGATATATCATCCAGATGGCAACAACGTTATTAGGGTTAGGGTTACCAACACAAAAAAAGCAAAACAAATCCAACAGACCTTTGACCCCACATCGCGGCTCTTAGCACGCAGCTTGTTGACCTGAGATTCAGCGATGTCAGCTCTCTCTTCAGCTTCATCCAGCTCATGTTGAATCTTGCGGAACTTGGTTAGATTGCTGTTGGCCTGTTCCTCCTGTAAGAAAGACAGACAACATCCTTGTCAGTGACTAACTGTATTTTTGTAATAATAATGTAGCTTCTGTAATGACACCACCTGAGACCACTGAATATATAATATACTTGTATATAAATATATATTTAGATGACAAGAAAAGTCATTTTATAGAGTAATTCCATGGAGGCTTGATGTTGTTTTGGCCATATATCCAAGATCTACAAACTAGTTTTTACTTCTGGGCGGCTGTGGCTGAGGGGTAGAGCGGTTGTCTTCCAACCAGAAAGTCGGCGGTTTGATCCCAGTCTTCCCTATCTGCATGCCAAAGTGTCTTTAGGCAAGATGCTGAACCCTGAATTGCCCCTTATGTAAAAAAGGTTTGTGTGAATGGGTAAATGGCAAAACTGTAGTGTAAAGTTTTGGTCATCAAGACTAGAAAAGCGCTTTATAAATACAAACCATTTACTGTAATGAAGAGCAAAAGAGCCATGGTATTGATGATGGACACACATGCAGTGGACTTGGATAGGTGTATTTACTTTAAATTACATCGTCCAAGATACTAAGATTACTTACAGCCTCCTCTGAAGTTCTCTTGTAGGATTTCACCTTCAGCTGAAGTTTGTCTACCAGATCTTGCAGACGGGCAAGATTCTTACGATCCTCTTCTGTCTGAAAACAATGAAGAGCAAAACTATTTATTTTTGGACAGAATTTGTATTGTCAGTATTCCACAATTTTGTAAATGGACTGAAACGTACCTGATAGGTCAACTCTTTGATTCGTCTTTCATATTTTCGCATCCCCTTGACAGAATCGCTTGACTTTCTTTGTTCAGCATCCAGTTCATTCTCTAGTTCTCTGATCTGATCAAAGAATGGACATGAAGTTTTAGTTACTGCATTAGGGTTGGGGTTAGATACAGTTTTGCATAAACTTCTTCAATGTGAGGAAACATTATACTTCTAAGATATGCAGTGTTGGTTTTAATAAGGAAATCAAATGAGTGAATTAATTATTCATTTTCTCAAGATCAAATTAGATTTCTTAGAAATTATTGACACTCACCCTGGCCTCGAGCTTCTGCAACTGCTTCTTGCCTCCCTTCATGGCGATCTGTTCAGCTTCATCCAGACGGTGCTGCAGGTCTTTGATGGTTTGCTCCATGTTCTTCTTCATACGCTCCAGGTGAGAGCTGGTGTCCTGCTCTTTCTTCAGCTCCTCTGCCATCATGGCTGCATCAGTAATGGCCTTCTTGGCCTTTTCCTCTGCATTTCTGGACTCCTGCACTGCTTCCTCCACTTCAGTTTGAAGCTGGGACGTATCGGCCTCCAGCTTCTTCTTCTGGTTAATCAGGCTGGTATTCTTTTTTTATAAAGTTAGGTCAAATATGTTATACAGTGCAATACAAGGCAACATTTAAAAAGTACAAGTGTAGTATCTGTCTTACCTGTGAGTGCAGTAGCTGCACCCTCTCACTAACATCCATCAGCTCTTGCTCAGCAAGTTTGCGACCTCTTTCAGTTTGCTCCAGAGCAGCTCTCAGCTCTTCCACTTCAGCCTGAAGCAGGTTATTGCGTCTCTCAACCATGGCCATGTTTTCTTTCATATCTTCATTGAATCTCAGAGAGTCATCAAGCTGGAGCTGAGCATCCTGGAATGCATAACATTTAAGTGTAAAGCAATTTAATTCAAGTGACAATATCATCCAATGTATCACCAGTGTACTTTTTGTCTTAATAACATAGTTACCTTCAAATGTGCATGAACAGATTTGAGTTGCTTCTGGGCCTCAGCTGCCTGCCTGTTGGCCTGGCTGAGCTGGATCTCCATCTCATTGAGGTCTCCCTCCATCTTCTTCTTCAGACGCATAGCCTCATTCCTGCTGCGACACTCAGCTTCAAGAGAGGTCTGAAGAGTGTCCACAGTTCTCTGTTGGTTTCTCTTTGCTTGCTCCATCTCTTCATCTTTCTCCGCCAGCTTGCGCTCGATATCAGCTTTCACCTGATTGAACTCAAGCTGGGCCCTGAGTATCTTACCCTCCTCATGCTCCAATGTGGCCTAAAAAAACAAACAAGATGTTACATTTCATTTCGTGGATTTTACTTGTTGTGGACACATAAAGATCTTTTAGGGTCTTAACCAAAAAGGCTCAACATGCCTCTGCTTCCTCCAGAGCTGTTTGTATCTCTGACTTCTCTTGTTCCAGCTGTTTTCGAATCTTCTCAAGCTCGTGAATACTCTTTCCACTCTCACCAATTTGTTGAGTGAGGTCAGATATTTCCTCTGAGAAACAAAACACAAGATTATCAGTTGTTTAGTCAATAGAACAAAGAGAAGTGTAAGATGGTGTTAAATCTTACCCTGCAGATTCTTGTTCTCTCTCTTCAGGGTCTCCAAATGATCAAGAGTCTCCTCATAGGAGTTCTTCAGTTTGAAGAGCTCAGTGCTCAGAGACCTTGCTTCCTTCTGAGAGCTCTCCAGCTCAGTTTGACACTCCTCATACTTCTGCTTCCATTCTGCCAAGACCTTAAATATGTATGTTTATGTGTCATTATTTTCAAATTCATCATCAGGAATTAAAATGACTGTGTAATTCTACCTTGTCAAAGTTTCTTTGCTTCTTGTCCAGAGCAGCAGCAGCAGCATTAGACCTCTCCACATCCACCATGAGATCTTCAATCTCATTCTGCAGCCTGTGCTTGGTCTTGTCCAGAGAGGAACATTTAGCATTCACTGCTTCAACAGCCTCCTCAGCATCCTGCAGACGCTGAGCCAGCTTTTTTCTGGAGAACAACAGAATTCATTCAGGGTTAGTTGTTTGTAAACTTTGCTGAAATGTTGGAAGTAGAAATATATTTGACTCACTTGGCCTCCTCCAGCTCCTCGGTCCTCTGGATGGCATCAGTTTCGTACTTAGTTCTCCACTGAGCCACCTCAGAGTTGGCCTTGGACATGCCGCGCTGTAGTTCAGCTTTGGCCTCCTGCTCCTCCTCATACTGCTCCCTGAGCAGGTCACAGTCGTGACGAGAGGACTGCACTGCATGGGCTAATGCATTCTTGGCCTGAAATAAAACATGAATTAATTATTCTCATATACCAACGCTCAGTCTGCACTCAGTGAGGTCTCACAGATATATTTTCCTACCTTAACTTCTTCCTCCAATTGTCTTTTAAGGTCTTCAACTTGCTGAGTGTAGGACTGTTTTCCTCTGGTGAGCTGAGACACCAGAGAATCTTTATCCTCAAGCTGCCTTGCAAATTCATCTAATTTTGACACAAGGAGAAAATCAGTACTTCATACCATCCCCCAAAACAGTGATTCAAATCAAATGAATACCATTCTCAGTTTGAAGCTTTGTTTTCTGCATGGTGAAGTCATTGATGGTACGCTGTCCTTCTTCTGACTTTGTTTTATATTCATTCATCTGGTCTTCCAGGGACCTGCACATTTTCTCCAAATTATTCTAAAAACAAAGGAGACAAATAATGCATAAGGAACGAAAACTGTATTTTACGGACACCATCCATCCATGCATTATCTGCTCATCCTGTTAGGTTTTCAAGGGGCACTGGAGCTAATCTATGCTGACATTGGATGAAAGGCTGAGTACATCCTGGACAGGTCACCTGTAAATCACAGTGCTCACATACTAAGACAAACACTCGATGCACAAATTCACATCTAATGTCAATTTAAAGTCTCTTAATAACCTAACCCCAATCTGCATGTCTATGAACTGTTGGAGAACACCAGAGTACCTTTGGAAAAGCCACGCAGACATGGGGAGGACATACAAACTCCACACAGATAGGCCCAAACAAAGAACCTTCTTGCTATGAGGTGACAGTGCTCAGCACTTCAAAGTACTCTACCTTTGTCTTCACAATATGTTCCATATTGGACACCACGTCATCCAGCTCCAGTCTGAGCTCACTCTTCTCCTTCTCCAGTTTCTGCTTGACTCTCTGCAGGTTGTCTATCTGCTCTCCCAGGTCAGCAACACTGTCAGCTTGTTTCTTCCTGAGTGTGGCAGCGGTGGCTTCATGATGCAGAGTGGCCTCTTCAAGGTCTCTGCGCAGTTTCAGGAACTCAGCCTCCCTCTTCTTGTTCATCTCAATCTGGACAGATGTTGCTCCACCGGCCTCCTCCAGCCTCTCACTGATCTCCTCCAGCTCTCTGGCCAAGTCTGCTCTCTGCTTCTCCACCTTGGCTCGGGCAGCTCGCTCTGCCTCAAGCTCTTCCTCCAACTCTTCAATACGGGCCTAGTCCAAAATAAAATTAAATCCATATATACGAATTTTTATTTGATATATATATAAGTTTTGGTCTCAAAATGTCACATTTATGCAGTAGTTTACTCAGCTTTCTTTATCCTGTCCAAAATATTACCTGCAACTCCTTTAGTTTTTTCTGGAGCTGGGCACTCATTGCCTGTTCATCCTCTACTTTGCCATTGAGCTGGCTGATTTCAAAGTCTTTCCTGTAGATGAAAAAAAATGGAAATGTATTAGCTGACAAATAGTTTGAAAAGTGTTTTAAAAATTGCACATCTTATATTACTTTTTCAGCCTCTCTTCAAGTTGCTGTTTGTCATTTTCCAGGTCCATGAGACTTTCTTGAGCTAACTTCAGGTCTCCTTCAAGCTTACGCTTTGCTCTCTCAAGATCCATCCGGACTTTCTTCTCTTGCTCTAGGGATCCTTCGAGCTGTAGGTTGTAATAAATATCTTTTTATTAATGTTTTTTATCATTAATATAAAATCCACCTGATCATTTAATTCTTACATCATCCACTTGCTGCTCCAGCTTGGCCTTGGCCTTGGTCAGAGTGTTGACTTTGTCCTCTTCACTCTGCAGGTCATCCAGTGTTTGCTGATGAGCCTCCTGTAAGGCTTTCTTTTCCTTGGTCAGCTTGGCAATGATCTCATCCTGAGCTGCCATCTCCTCGACCAGGTTCTTCACCTATAACCAGGAGACATTTTCATCAAGGACTTCATCACAGATCGTATTTGGGACACAGTCATTTTATTGTTGTTAGTGTTTGTGGTACCTTGTTCTCAGTGGCATGCTTTTCTTTCTCCACTTTGGCCAGAGTTAACTCTAAGTCATCAATGTCTTTCTTTAACTCAGAGCATTCGTCCTCTAACTTCCGCTTCTTTGCTGTAAGTTCAGCGTTCATCTCCTCCTCGTCCTCCAGCCTCTCTGTCATCTCTTTGGCTTTTGCCTCCAGCTGAATCTTGCTTTTGATCAGCCCTTCACATCTTTCCTCAGCATCAGACAGATTATCTTGCTCCTGTTATATTTAAAAAAGCAAAGCTTTACATCATACATCAGATTTACATGACCCTTGGTCTTATTTTAAAGTAATTTGTCATGCTCAATGATTCTAAACATACAGATTGAACTTGGAGCTGCAGGTCATTCTTCTCTTGGAGAAGAGACACCATTTTTTCCTCAAGTTCCTTCTTGCGGGCTTCAGATTTTGCATAGGCCTCTTTCAGTTTGGTGAACTCTTCCTTCATGTTGGCCATCTCCTTCTCAGACTCTGCTGACTTCAACAGAGGCTTGATTTTGAAATACATCTTCATCCAGGGCCAATTCTTGACCGCCATGAAGCCACGGATGTTCCATTGGATCACATACAGCGCATCCCTGCGGATAACAAATTGTCATTGCTCTTAATGCCCTCCAAACAAGGAAAACCCAGTGCTAACCTGATTGCACAAAGTGTAGTCTATACATAAATAAATGAGTACCTCTCACAGTGCTGTCCTTTGTTTGATGACTATTGCAATGGCAGCTTGGTTTGAGTTTGTTAGATGGAAAAAATGTGTATATCAGGGTAATGTGTTTTGTCAGGGGATTTGTTTTCCCTTTTTGTGAGGTTGCTTAGTGTTCTTGGTGGAGCTTTACCATATCCGAATTGTTGGTCTAAGGAGCGAGTGTGATATGCTGTGTAGATTGTATAAGCACCAAGATAATGATTTGTGATTTGGGGCTTTATGAATATATTTCATTTGACTTAACTTGACTGACCAAGTCGGGACAATCTGTGAGCAGTTACCTGCGTTCAACAATCTTCTGGAATTCAATTCTTGCTAGAAGTCCTCTTGAGCGGGCTTGAATACCAGTGATGATAAGTGCTAGTCGGTCATCGCGCATCTCCTCCAGCAGACCCAGCAGTCCAGCTTTGAAAAACACCTTTTTAATAGAGGAAGATTCAAATTGAAAATATTTTGGACTGATTACTGACGGTAAACTCAGCTTTGGCCAACTCATCACAGATATACAATAATTATCCCACCAGAGACACTGCATAGTATGCAAATTTGTAGATAAAAAAGTCACAGATACAGGGCTTGAAAATCAAGAAGGGTCTGTTTTGGTACATTTTTTTTCCCTTGTGCCATTGCAGCCAAAGTGAATCGCTGAAACCATCATACAGATCCAGTCCAGGAGCACATGTGTGTTTTGGTTGATGTGTGGATACCTGTATGTTTCTATATGGAATGTGTATTGCCTGTGGAAATGAAATTATTTCTACCTACAGTATTTATTGCTCTATCTAGATAGATATTTAGCAATTACATCTGTTATGCGAAATGCATTTACTTTTAATCAGCAATGAACATACTGACCTTAGTGTGCCCCAGTTTGTACTGGCTGTGGTCAATATCCAGAGAACCCAACAGTTTCTCAGCAGCCTTCTTGTTGTCAATGAACTGTCCATCAGGAATGGCATTAGGGTTCAAAATACGGTATCTTTGACACAAATAGAATTGATACAATGTTTTGGATGTCAGTAAAGAAATTGTGATCCCATAACAGTCTCACAAGACTGTTTTCATTGTTATTGGTTTGTTGGTAACATCCAAACCTCTGTTTGAAATCTCCATAGAGGATCCTGTTGGGGAAACCCTTTCTGCAGATCCTGATTCCTTCCAGCACACCGTTACAGCGCAGCTGGTGCATCACCAGGGGGTTCTCCATGGCCCCAGGAGTCTTGGTCTCATTGGGGATGATGCAGCGTACAAAGTGGGGGTGAGTAGACCTTAAGTTGGTCATCAACTTGTTCAGGTTCTCCTGTAAGATTTTGTCGGAACAATTTAATTTAATAGATGTCATAGCCATTCAAAAGTATGTTTTACACAGTGCTTGGTTAGGGATAGTCTAAAACTGTGTAATTGTAGACATCTCTTTTTTCTCAGCTGTTTAACAATAGTCTCGCTCCTTCATACAGTACAATGTGTGCATAACCACGCTGTGTCAAGATCAGAGCAGTAAGAATTGTTTGAAGATTTGAATGAAAGAGAAATAATTTACCCTGTGCAAAGCCGATACGGTCTGGAAGGATGAACCTTTCTTCTTGCTACCTTTGCCTTTCTCCTGAACTACAGTAAATAAAATCAATCTGTTAAATCCAGTCATCAGAAACGTTGATAGTTATTGAATCCATATTATGATTTATTTATTTTTTAATGTATTTTTTATAGCCTTTATTTTTGATAGGACAGAGTGTAAGCTGTGAAAGGGGGACAGAGAGAGAGTTGGGGAGGACATGCATAAATGGCCTCGGGTTCGGAATTGAACCCGGGCCTCTGCGTGTTTCAACATACCTGAATCAGCTCCTGCATACCCAACAAAAAGGATGGATAAAAGTTTAAGGTTAGACTTCTGGAAAAGAGTGACAACAGTCTCATTCAGGGGATCCTTGTTCTTCACCAGCCAGTTATTGATGTTGTAATCAACAGTTCCAGCGTAGTGCATCAGGGCAAAATGAGCCTCTGGTTTCCCTTTGATAACTCTGGGCTTCTGGAAGTTGGCAGATTTCCCCAGATGGTTGTCATAGAGCTTAGCTTTGAAGGTGGCATCAGAAGCTTTAGGGAACATGCACTCCTCTTCAAGGATGGACATGATACCCATGGGCTGAGGAGAATATGATAAAGAAAGTTAAGACAATTTTGACAAGCAGTATCAGTAAAGTTTAGTTTAAAACACACATACATTTTCATGGGTTATGTGATTTCATCATGTAAATACATTTTAATTCCCAAATAAAATAAAAATCGCACCTTTTCAATGAGGTCAATACAGGCCTGCAAATCCATACCAAAATCAATGAAAGTCCATTCAATGCCCTCTTTCTTGTACTCTTCCTGCTCCAGCACAAACATGTGGTGGTTGAAAAACTGTTGCAGTTTTTCATTGGTGAAGTTGATGCATATCTGCTCAAACGTGTTGTACTGTAATGACATTCATAGTTAGCATTACCTCAGGTGAGAGAACATTAAACAAAACTGTTGGTAGAGTTGATCAGCGTTGGCTTCCATTTCAAACTCACATCAAAGATTTCAAATCCAGCGATGTCCAACACACCAATAAAATACTGGCGGGGCTGTTTCGTGTCCAGGGATTGGTTGATCCTCACCACCATCCACAGAAACATCTTTTCATACACTGACTTGGCCAGCGCACTAACAGAATAGCTCACCTTGGGAAAATAAATTAGGGATTTCTTTAAAATTATACTTATAATTAATACATGAATGAAACTATCATCAAAAGGTCCCCTTCTACTCTTTACCTGGGCGACATTTTGTCCCTTGGTGACCCACTCGTTTCCTACTTTAACCCTTGGGTGGCAGAGACCTTTGATTAGGTCGGCAGAATTAAGGCCCATAAGATATGCGACTTTGTCAGCAACTGAGAAAGTGAAGAAAGGTAATCATGTCATACAGCTCTACCTCTTAAACCAGACATTGTACATGTGTTCTGTGCAATCCTGTCTCCTAGACATTACAACCAACAGAAAATACACTTTTTAGCTAATGTAATTGTGACTGAATCAAGTTTTCTATGGAAATAATGAGGATTTGTTGTTTATTAATGTATTCTGCATACATGTATCCTGAACATACAAGTTCGATAAATTTGCTTTCTGCCAAAAAAAACATATTTCATACAGCAGAAATAAACACCACTGGTTAATTCAACTTGCTTTCAATGCAATACTTTTACAATTTAAGCTTGATTAAAAGTATGATAATAATAATAATAATCGTTGTTGATTTCAAACACATCTATGTATAACACCATGAAAGAGCCTCTTACCCTCAGTTCCATCAGCCTCAGCCTGCTCCTCTCGCTGCTTTTGCTTAAACTTCATGTTGCCATGATGCATAATGGCACCAGTCAGCTTGTAAATACTGTTCTTCTCTTCTTGAGTGAAGCCCAGCACATCAAAGGCTTCCTAATTGAAATTTTTTAAAAGTCATTCTGGTATCCCCTTATTGTTATTGTTAAAAATTGTTGTTTGACAAATCATTATTTGTTGAATCAAAGCTCACATCAGTGGCCATCAGCTCTTCAGAATCACTGATAGATGCTACTGTTGTCTCTCCTTGGGAGATGAAGGCGTAGTCATAGGGGTTGTTGGTGATGAGCAACATGTCTAAAAAGATGTTTGACAAGATAATACATATTTATTTACACTACAATGTGTGATGCAGTAGCAACCATATATCACATTTGTGTGGAACACTTACCCAGAAGTTCGGGTTTTTTCTGTGACAAGATCTGGTAGAAAATATGGTAGTCCCTCTCAGCTTTGAGCTGGTAGGTCACACGAGACTTTTCCAAAAGGTCTGTAAGTATAGAATATATTATGTTATGTTAGGTTTATAGGGTTGTACACAAATTCTCTGGAACATGCCCATATTCAGCTTAGAGAGGCAACAAGTTGACTGGAGGTTGTTCATTTTTAGATCATCATTTAGTTTTACATGGGCATAACATTGGCTGTGTCGTTACCATGTTATAGGCTGAAATCTCCTTTGAATCAGAGTGTACATTGCTTTTTCTTACAATGTGTAACACATGTTAGCCCTGTGATAGACTGGAATACTGTCAAAAGTGTATCCGGCCTCTCACATGCTGGGATTGGCTTCAGCGCCGCATTACCGTTGTAAGGACAAAAGGTTTAAAGAATGGATGTATGGACAGATTTAATTTTACTCACAAGTCTCAATGTCGGCAGAGGCAAGCTTTCCTCGGTTGTCAAAATGAATTCTGATGAATTTACCCTAAGAGGAAAAGTAGTGCACGTTTATATTTAGAATTTAAAAAAATAACATGTTCAATTCATGATAATACACTTAATTCACTGCAGTCACACAGAAACTCACAAATCTAGAGGAGTTGTCGTTCCTGATGGTCTTGGCATTACCAAAGGCCTCCAGAGCTGGATTAGCCTGGATGATTTGATCCTCCAGGGTACCCTGAATTTGTTCAATAAGGGCAAGACTTAAGGTTTACTGCCAACTGATCCATATTTTTGTAGTTTACTATTAAGATATAGTGATGTAGTACAAACCTTCTTTTCAGCAGCTGCATCTTTCTTCCCACATGGCGCAGCTGCGATGCTCGCAAAGTACTGAATGACACGTTTGGTGTTTACAGTCTTTCCAGCACCAGATTCTCCACTAATGAGAGGAGAAATAGAAAGTTTTGAACCAAGAATGATCAACCTTATTTATTGAGGAGTTGTTTGTTGGCTGAGACTTACGTGATAAGGATTGACTGGTTGTCTCTGTCTGTCAGCAAAAGAAATGATCAAAATATCAGGTAAAGTGCCACAATGTCAGAAATGAATATTCAAAGTCGCTGATGGATAATGTACCTGCCAGCATGTACTGGTAGGCATTGTCAGAGATGGAGAAGATATGAGGAGGAGCTTCAGCCCTCTTCTTTCCTCTGTAGGCAGCAACCACTTGTTTGTTGTAGACTGGCAGCGCCTTGTAGGGGTTGACAGTCACACAGAACAGCCCAGAGTAGGTCTATGAGAATAAAAGAGAGAGAGAGAGAGAGAGAGAGAGAGAGAGAGAGAGAGAGAGAGAGAGAGAGAGAGAGAATCAGTAAATGATATAAGACTGTAGTTGTATACACTAGGTAAGGGATACACTCTATACCCATTAAATGTTGTTTTTAAAGCTTCCAACTCACATAGATCATCCATGCTGCGTAACGCTCTTTGAGGTTGAACAGCACAGCGGGCTCATGGAGGAAGGTGAACATCGCCATGTCTTCAATTTTATCGAACTTCGGCGGGTTCTGAGGGTGAACATCGCACTCCTTCACAGTGACAGTCTGCAGAAAGAGATTACTCACTTTAAAACCAAAATCCAGACTTGTATTAGTATGTATTTGAACTGAACTGATACGATGAAACTACCTTTCCAAATTCAGTATTAGCAGTGACTTTGTCACCGTCACGACTGGTGACGGAAGCCTTGACGTACTCAACCTCAGCGTCAGGAACGAAGCACTCCTTCTTCATGTCAAATATTCGAGTCTGGGCCTCCAGCCGCTCCTTATCCGACTTTCTCAGATAAGAAGCAGCAATCCCAAATTCTGCCATGACAGCATCACCCATTTTTCAACCTATTGAGAATATCAATCAATCAATCAATCAAATTTTAATTGTATAGCCCATACTCACAAATTACAATTTGTCTCATAGGGATTTAACAAGGTCTGACATCCTGTGCCCGTAACCCTCAACAAGAGAAAGGAAAAAATACTATAAAAAAAAAAATTTTAACAGGGGAAAAACATAGAAACCTCAGAGAGAGCCACATGTGAGGGATCCCTCTCCCAGGATGGACAGAAGTGCAATAGATGCCACGTGTGACCGAGAACATCAGTCAAATTTACAACATTGATTATGACAAATAATTTGTAGTATAATGGAAGGTAAATGAATTGAGGAGTTATTGTCAGTGATGATAGTGTGTGAGTAGGCATGTTGTATATCAAGCAGTCTTGTTGAAAATATTCCACGCTCAACTGCCACCAAGATCAGGATCCAAGATACATATAAACGATATAAAACACAACATAAAAAATAATACGTCTATGTATGACCCAATGATAATTCATAAAAGACCCAAGAAAATCTCAACATTCAAGACACCAATTTAGAAGATACAGACATAATGGAATCATGTAAACATACAAACACACTGTCTTTATCACAATACAAATAATACCTAAAGTCATATTCCTGTGAGCATGTTAATGTAGACTGAAATAGATGAGGGTCTATTATTGACCGGAGTTGAAACAGAATATCCCAGGTCTTTTGTTATGTCACACTGTAATGGCAAACACAATGTCAGAATAAGGGATTCATCTGCGGACACGTGCATGTTTGCAACAGAAAAGCATGATGATTAAAAAATAATTGGATTAATTATTGTTGTATTACATCATTAAAAAAATACCCCACTGTGACATGAATGTAGCCGTGACTCTTACCCGAGGTGTTTCACTCCAGGAATTTAGGAACTGTGCTATTTGTATAACATAGACAGAACACAAAAAACACAAATGTCTTATTATGTCATTATTTAATAAAGATGAATCAAGTATATACATTATTGTATTATTACCCCCTCCCCCAACTCAATTGGCAGCACATACTATCTAAATATAGTTGAGAATAACTTAACCAAGACCAGCACCTAAACAAACACTAAACAAAATGGTCACTCACACCAAACAGCAGTTCCTCACTTAAGTGGGTTTTCCCCTTACCTTTAACCGTCAACCTGTATCAAGTGAAATGATGGATCCAGTGGCTGACACCGGCTCTCCTCTCCATTAATAAAGGTTGTAAGTGAACCAAATATGGGGATGAATATCAGAGAAATGGCATCCAGGTTGTCTTTCACAAAAAGCATTCTCCAAATTGGGAAGAGCCCAGTGATGCTATTTGTTGCTCTAACCTTGTGAACAAGGCCAGACTGGACAATGACAAAAAAAGGGGGAGGCAGGAAGCGAGGGAGCAGGGAGGCTATGGTCAATCAAGTAATTATCTTCTGCCTAAGTTACATAAAAGTAATTTTGGAATTACAATGAACTTAATGATAAAGATTAAATTAATGAATTTAACTACAATGAAATTAACTTAATTCTGGAATTTTAATCAAGTAAACAAGTTTGTAAGTTTGTTTATTGTATGACATAAAACAAACAATAACACCTTGAACGGCATACAATAAATGGGGTAGAAATCCCCCTGGTCCACTATAGTGATTCTTAATCTGTGCAGGTTTATCATAGACTGTACCTTTATATTCTAACTAATTAAAGTCGGCTACCACACGGTGGATTAATGGGGCATCAAACAGCCCAACCTCTAAATTTCAACAATCATCTGACAAGTGATAGGATGTGAAATGCATTTCAAGAGGGAGAATAAAGAGCTGCAGCTGCTGTCTGAAAGGCAAGACAGGGCCAAGGTCACAGCTGTGAGATCTCTTTTGTTATCACTCATCACTGGCAACAGTACGGTCTACACCCTTCGTCTAACACTGGTCACATGGCATAGTTTCCTTGTCTTTATAGATACAGGATGTTCACAGTCAATACAGTCTTGCTAAAGTTCATACAGATACTTGACATAAAGAACTCCACACTTGTCGGTGACCTGCTGGAACCGGGAAAAAACTTTTCCACCTAAATAATAATTTAGTTCAACAATTCTCTCTGATCTAAAGTCAAGCATTCATTCATTTGACTGGTATTAAGACAGTTCAAATAGATAAACCGTTATAAGAAGCTAATGTGGCTGCAATCTCCGAAGCTCACTCACTGCACAGACACGGGTGGTTGGATGTGGAAGGGGAGCAATCCTTTGTAGAGAGTAGCCAACATTTTGGCTCAGGTATTTCCATAATGTATAAATGGCTAATAGTGCATATAATGCCATAGTGGGTGTAGAGTTGAAAGATATTGGGTGAACCTAAAACATAGCACAGAAAGGCAGCCATTAATGGGTATCACTGATTAGTAATAACAGAACCCTGAGGCCATTTATTCCAATGAACATCTGAATAACTTATAAGCTTTGATTTATAAAGTATTAATTACAGCATATACATGTATATTTTAGGATTCAATTAATTAGACTTAAATTATGAGTTGAATTGTTTTTTGTAACTGAGGTACCATATGTTGTATTTATACGCTAACATTTGCTGTGTATTGGAGAAAGTCTTCAAAGGTTAGATCATTTGTAAATATGATAATATAATATTGCAACATTATCATCATTGAAAGAGACAATAAGCTGAAAATAACAAAAACAGATATCTCCCAGTGAAAAAGTGGTGTCATATACATAAAAGACACAGATGTCTGGAATGTTTGTTGTAATAAAAGCCAATACCAGTGTGTGTGTGTGTTTTAAAGAAAACGATCACTGCAGTTTATACGTTTCTTCCTGCTTCTGCCTGCTGCACCCGGCTGCTCCACCTCTCGCCTGATTAATGCGGAGGATTTGTTGCTGTTGTGAACGCATGTGCGCAGAGATCCTCCCGCTGTGTGTGTGTGAAAGGCAAATTGCGGGTAAAGTCCATAGTCAATTCTCTGAATTTTTTGAAAATGGAAAGCTGTCTTTGCAACAGCAGCACCAATACTAATACCACTCAAAAACACTAGGCGGGTAAAGTTGTCTATTGCTCCTTTAATAAATGTGTAAAAAGAGTGGTTTTGCAATCAAGGTTTGCTTGGGATGTCACATGTACCAGGCTAACAGGAAAGGCATAGGGTTTCATTCAGTCCTGTTTTTGTTTCCTGTCAGTGTTCCCAATTTTATTCCTACTTACTGCCTGCAATTGTCCGTTGTTTGCAATCCTGAGTCCTGAGAACTACAAAAACTAACACCATCATTAATAATATATATATAATTTTAGAAAAGTAAAAACATGACACATAGTTACATGTGTCATGTTGTGCACTGAAACAAACTCATATCGTTGTGACCTGTGCTATAGACTTCTACATAAAAGATAGCTGATGCAAGTGCCCTTGGCCGGCTCCTGTTGACATGGCATTGTTTTCTTCTCTTTATCCTTGAGGACAAAGATAACTTGTGAAATTCCTGCTGGGTGCCTTTGGGGCTTGCTGGTACAAAGGAGCCCTAGGGGACAGCTTGTGACGTGGATGGTCAGGACCGGTTTTTATTTTTTCATTGACCAGCAGCGACAGGTGATAAGCCCATAAGAAACAACTGCTGTATTGTATATACTGTGCAATGTTGGATACTATATACCAGAATAAGCCAATAACTCAATACGTCAATAACTGCACATAACTCCACTATCATACCGTGAATGACAATGAATTGGCTACCAAGGATAATGGCATCCAGTAGCTTTCTGAAAGATGTAATATGATTCTCTTGGTCTGACAGAGAATTTAAGCAAACTTGGAACATTCTGCCGCAAATTGCATCCCATAAACTGTGTTGTGCCATTTATATGACCTTGACCCCAACTGTCTTCTGCTTTCGATCACATCTCATCCCACAAGGCCTTGTTCCTGCTTGCATCCATACTAGAATTCTCATCTTCTTTTCTTATACCTCAGTCTATTCCAGGATCTAGCAGAGCACTTGGCCGTCCATTAAAGGTCTCATTCTCAGCTGTCTACAGTCTTTGTGTCTTGGACTGTTACAAACACATGAATGCACAAGGGAAAGTGTGAGGCACCTTGCCTCACTTAAGTTTGAAACTGGAGCCATCAAAGCTATTGTTAGTATTTGTTCCCTTGTTCTTGTGAAAGGTCACTTCTAAGGGGATGTTGAATTTTGGCAGAGGCTTACAGGAGTTGAGTGGTCTCTTGCTTTGTCTTCTCTCCACTCATTCAGACTATGGACCTCTTTGTGGACTCATATCTCTTGTCTTCTGATGAGGCAATGATCAGGATATGGCAAAATAATAGAAAGGTACTGTTGAACATTTAAAGCTACTGTCTATTTTTTTAACAACACCTCTAATCTTTGGGAAAACTTTGATTTCGAAAGGTTCGGATATTTATTTTAGCCATTATATATGATAATATCAATATCCTGTTTTGACTGATGAAATTATGTTGCTTGAATTCATTAGGTCTCTCTCACAGGACTGCACTCCAAAATACAGAGTCCAGATTATCTGCTGCAGACATCTGTCTTAATTCTGTTTTCCAAATGGCCCTCCCTCATCTGGCTTTGCATGTTACTGCTTGTTACAGAAATGTGACCTCCACAACTGATATGAAGGTTAATGGCTTTAACATTAGTTGTATTGATTTTTAGAATTTGGACATTTATGTAAAATGGAAGCGAATGCCCAATGAAGCCCATATTTATGTTGAAATACAACAACTTTTTAAATGGGCAGAAGGCTACATTTCAGTTACTGCTACCATACATGACAATAACACAACAGGGGATGCAAGATTTATTATTAGTGAGGTTCTTGTTTTATTATGTTATAGGTATCATCATAGGTCACAACTTTTCTGCATGCATTATTATTGCAAATTCTGGCTTCCCCAATCTCCCTCCAATAATCCCCAAAAATCAATTATGACAAAGAATTGTTGAATCTAAATGGATTGTACCGCACTATTGACTAGACATTAGTCCTATACATGATTTGTTAGGTGGCTTCTAAATTCTCTTTCAATGTCTTTTCATTTTCAATCACGCCCAAACCGTACTTATCTTATCAAGTTCTGCATTTGTGTTTATTTGGGATTATGTTTAATAAAAAAATCGTTGCACTTTATTTCCCAAAAAAGCGTTAAAAACGTAACGTAAGCATAATAGGTGTTGTCAGTGTGTTACCAAACGGAAATAGGCTGCGTCAGTGCCCTCTGTTGATCCAACGTGAGGTGGAAATACTTAAAAGACTCACTTGACTTATGATAACAAATTTAATCACTCATGTTCATGTAGTTTGTCGCAACAATATCACTGTGTAGAAAGCGTACTACACTGTCTTCAGTTGGTTAGACATTTTATTTCGTATACATTTCTTTTCAACTTTTTATTTTAACAATCAGACAATACACACACATTAATTCACCTTCTTTTTATTAATTGACAGTAATAAGAATTCAGTCATGAATGATTGGGTCTTATTTCATTCAAAATACACTTGGAATGAAAAAACATTTATTCTTTTTATTTTGAGTTTAATTCAATTATTATTTGTTCATTATTATCATTGTTGTTATATTTAGTGTATTTATCAGTTGAATCCAAATGGGAATATTTTTTTTTCTTTAATTTAAGTAGTAAGTCAAGTTTTGCACTGTATGAATATGAACTACTTCACTCGAGAAACAACAAAAACATGCTTAGGGAGACACCATTACACAAAACAAGTGCCCTCAGAAATGATCATTTTAGAAGGAACTTCACTCGTCCTCAAGTCCTTTCTGAAACAAAAGAAAGAAAATATCAAAAGTATGGCTCTTAGCACGCAGCTTGTTGACCTGAGATCCAGTGATGTCTGCTCTCTCTTCAGCTTCATCAAGCTCATGTTGAATCTTGCTGAACTTTGTAAGATTGCTGTTGGCCTGTTCCTCCTACAGAACATAAACAACATGTATGTTTAAGTTACCAGAGAGTGCTTAGTTTCAATGGTCAGTTTAGTTGAAAGCCTGGCAGTGCCCTTTCTGAACCTGCCTTACTTGGACCGTGTTAATGCTCTGGAGCTACTTCAGAATTAGTGATTGTCAATAGTGAGTCTTCCTCAAACTACAATCTTCTGGAATACAATTCTTGCCAGAACACCTCGGGATCTTGTTTGGATGCTGGTGATGATTAGAGCTAAACGGTCATCTCCTTCAGCAGACCAAGTAGCCCAGCTTGGAAGAACACCTGATATTTACAAACAAATAAGATCAGTGGTACCACTCACAAAATGCATGATGGTTGAATCACATTGACAGTTGGACTTTGAATGAAAGTATTAGAACTAAGTATGGCCTACATGTGTCTGCCTTTAGAGAATTGCAGCAGAAAACCACAAACACAGTCCTTTAGCATACTGAGGCAAGAAAACAAACATTTGCATCTATATTTCAAAATATATGTCCCCAATTCTGACCTTGGTGCGCCCCGGTTTGTACTGTTTATGGTCTATATCCAAGGAGCCAAAAGGCTTCTATAAGCTTTCTTGTTATCGATGAGCTGTCCCTCAGGAATAGCACTTGGTATAAAAATACGGAACTTTTGTAGTGTAGATAAAAGACAATTTCTGTATTATTTTATGTGATGTGAAATATCAAAAATATCTTTGTCACTATGTGGAGCGACGCCTGCGAGCTAGTTCAGGCAGCCAACTGGAGCTGCGCTGCTATAATCATGTGACATACACCAGGCGACATACCTCACTCTCCACAACCATCTATAATACACACCCACCTTATTAGGCGGCCTATTTAAGTGGAGAAAATTTCCCATCATCCCCTTTGCTCGACCCGCTGCTGCGTCAGTATTGCTGCCAGTTGCTTCAGCCCCTCCACCGCCCCAGCATCAACCTGTAGGCTCCGACAGGGGGGGGGGGTTATAAGTATTTGCTCATCACTCCCATCATATCTATGTAATCATAGATAGGGGGAGTGATTAAGTTGGAGCCTGGACGCCAAACACTAAACCTGTTCTACTGTTGCAATAAACATTTGAACGTGAGTTGTCTGACTGAAATGTATTACTGGCTGCCTAATCAAAATAGGAGAAGGAGGAAACAAAATATAAGTGGAATGAAAAAAACAGATAATATTTCTTTTCATTTTGATTGGTGTCTGTACATCTAATAGCCTGTCTCACCTTCGCAATGAGGTCAATACAGACCTGCAGTTCCATACCAAAATCAGTGAAAGTCCATTCAATTTTTTGTACTCTTCCTGCTCCAGCACAGGTTGAGAAACTATTGCAGTTTTTTATCTGTGAAGTTGATGCACAGCTGCTCAGACATGTTGAACTGTAATGAAATGGATCCACAGTGTGTATTGTTTTCAAGCTCGTTTAAAAAATTTCAAATCCAGCAATGTCCAGCACACCAATGAAGTACTGACGAGGCTGCTTGGTGTCCAGCGAGTGGTTCATTTTTATTACCATCCACAGAAACATCTTCTCATACACTGCCTTAGACAATGCCCCAACAGCATAATACACCTAAAAAGAAAATGCATAAAAACACTGCTTTGAACCTTTCTGGACTTTTAGAATTGAACTAAAAATCTATCTTCTCTCACCTGGGCGACGTTTTTTCCCTCGGTCACCCACTCATTTCCTACTTTGACTCTGGGGTGGCAAAGACCTTTGATGAGGTCGGCAGAGTTCGGACCCATCAGATAAGCAACTTTGTCAGCATCTATGGAAAGATTGTGGTATTGATTCATCAAAGTCATCACCTTGCCTGTCATGGTCCACCCTCATCATTCTCTTATCCCTGAGTTTTTTTGTACACTTTTTCTCACGTCTCTTACCCTCAGTGCCATTAACGTCGGCCTGCTCGTCTCGCTGCTTCTGCTTAAACTTCATGTTACCATGATGCATTATGGCTCCGGTCAGCTTGTACATGCTGTTCTTTTCTTCTTGAGTGAATACCAGTATATCAAATGCTTCCTGAATAAGATAATGCAAGATTAAAATTGCATTTCTGGCTTTGTAAATGTTGATTTATAAATTTAGATTTCATGGATGCAAAGACTCGGTGGCCATCAGTTCTTCGGAATCATTAATGGAGGTTACTGTTTTCTCTCCTTGGGAAATGAAGGCGTAGTCATAGGTGTTGTTGCTGATGAGCAACATGTCTAAGGACCAGATATAAACATGTCATAAAATATCTGGATGAATTTAGACACATTAATAATTTTAGTGTCAGTAGCAATTTAGATTTAAAGACTTTATCTGAGACATTTACCCAGAAGTTCAGTTTTTTTCTGGGACAAGACCTGATAAAAAATGTGGTAGTCCCTCTCAGCTTTGAACTGGTAGGTTAAACAAGACTTTTCCAGAAGCTCTGTTTGGAGAAATCAATCGTTGAAAAGTTGACTTGGTTTTGAAAGCGAGTTTACTCACAAGTTTCAATATCAGCAGAGGCCAGCTTTCCTCGATTGTTGAAATGAATTCTGATAAAGAAGAGTCCGTTGATTCAGTCACTTTGCAGATACATTTTTGCAATCACACAGAAACTCAGAAATCTAGAGGAGTTGTCATTCCTGGTGGTCTTGGCGTTAACAAAGGCCTCCAGAGCTGGATTAGCCTGGATGATTTGGTCCTCCAGGGTACCCTGAATTTGTCAAAGATGCAAGTTCAGATTCATCGCTAAGTATGTAAAATTACAGAATCTGTCTCGGACTCGGATATATTATTTCTAAATGATGTATTGTGCTTTACAACTGAAACTGAAGTACTCATCGATATATTTCTTAATACAGACCTTCTTCTCAGCAGCTGCATCTTTCTTCCCACCTGGCGCAGCTGCGATGCTCGCAAAGTACTGAATGACACGTTTGGTGTTTACAGTCTTTCCAGCACCAGATTCTCCACTAATGAGAGGAGAAATAGAACATTTTAAACCAAGAATGATCAACCTTATTTATTGAGGAGTTGTTTGTTGGCTGAGACTTACGTGATAAGGATTGACTGGTTGTCTCTGTCTGTCAGCAAAATAAATGATCAAAATATCAGGTAAAGTGCCACAATGTCAGAACTGAATATTCAAAGTCGCTGATGGATAATGTACCTGCCAGCATGTACTGGTAGGCATTGTCAGAGATGGAGAAGATATGAGGAGGAGCTTCACTCCTCTTCTTTCCTCTGTAGGCAGCAACCACTTCTTTGTTGTAGAGTAGGTATATCATAGAAAGAGAAGGGTGGCAGATAATCAGAAGTTAATGCAACGTCTTACATATTTATACTGCTTATTAACGGATGCTTTAAAAATGAAGTTGACATTTAGTCTCTTACGTAGATCACCCATGCTGCTTGACGCTCTTTGAGGTTGAACAGCACAGCGGGCTCATGGAGGAAGGTGAACATCGCTATGTCTTCAATCTTATCGAACTTTGGTGGGTTCTGAGGGTGAACATCACACTCCTTCACAGTCACAGTCTGTAGCAGAAAATGAGAAATGTTCGGTCAAAGTGATCAAAGCCTTGAACCGGTTGCATTCTTCTAAACCAACATTTTATCTACCTTTTCCAAATTTAGTTTAACTTTGTCACCATTGCGACTGATGATGGACGCTTTGACGTACTCAACCTCAGGGTCAGGAACGAAGCACTCCTTCCTCATGTCGAATGGACGAGTCTGGGCCTCCAGCCGGTCCTTATGTAACTTTCTCAGGTAAGTGGCAGCAACCCCAAACTCTTTCATGGCAGCGTCTCCCATTTTTTAACCTGACAAACAGTTGCACATATCAAGATATGATACCAATCACATAAAGCATGGACTCAGAATGTGAACAACAGAACCTTTATTGCGTTGCATTGTCCATTAGTATGCCACATACTGTATCATATAATGAGAAGGTAGGCAGTATTTTTTTGTTGTGTCAGAATGTGTTATCTGACATAATGGTCTTTCCTAAATTAAAATAAAGTAAAATGAAATTATATGTGTGGTGGTTCATTATTCATGTACTATATTGAGGTTGTTAAGTTAACTGAGACACAGATCAAAGAAATGCTTGAACAAAATAATGTTATGAGAGAGTTTATTCAAAAATTATTGTGCAAATTACCTCGACATCTTAATCACATGTCCCCAATTGAATTCTGAAAGTTGCACAAATGTCAGTCTGGACTGAAATTGCGGGGCCATAATCATGATTAAAGATATTTCAAAGTGGCATTTACCTTGAGTGGGTTGGAGTGTAAAGCAGACCAGTATCACTGTGGGTCTCACTATTCAACACATCATTCCATTACTGCTACCATCAAATCACCATCTATTTCCACCAACAAAGAACATGATATCACTAAAACCTTTCAGCATAAACAAATAACAAAAGACATGTTTTTAAATCCTATAAATAGGTTAAAAGTGCCACAGTTTGATCCCACACATCAATATTAATGTTTGCTTACCTTTGACTCAACCTCTAATCAAGAGTAGTGATCAGCTGCTGACAGCTGCCCTTCCTCTGTTACTAAGGGTTGTTTATCCACCAAATATGGGATGAAATCTTGGAGAAAACATTAGAAAAGCTTTCTCCAAATTGGGCAGGATGCACTGTTGCTATTTGTTGCTCTCACCTTGTGATAAACACAGAGAGGACAACACATGCTGCAAAGCAAGGGGAGGGCACGAGGTGGGGATCAGGGACAGGCTGATATCAAATGTCTCCAATTTTACTCATATAAATAATAACACATCATTGTATGTATATTTTTATGAGCTAAGGGCTTTATATAGGTTTCTAATTCTTAAAATGAAATTTGATTTGGTATTTCACACATTAGAGTCTCTCTTTCTTTTAAAGGCCATTTAAATCTTAAACTTAAATAATGCAACTTTAAAACCACTGCCCTGTGGTATAAAATCAAGGTTTTTTTGGTTCTTAATGATGAGAGCAATGAACTGATGGAAATAACATGAACCAATATGCCCACACTCTATATTGTGATTTAGATAAGATGATCAGAGCTGTGCTTAGTTACCTGGCAGGTTAAAACTTTGATAGTCAAAAATGTTGAAATCATAAAACAGACAGCAGGTCGTGAAGTTGTTCCATTTAAAGGTTCAGTATGTTAGATTTAGGTGAAAGGGCAGAAGTTGAATACAAAATAATCCTAGTGATGTTTTCACTAGTGTGTTTCATCTAAATTGTATGAACTGTATTTTTCTTTATCCTAGAATGGGTCCTTTATATCTAAATACTTTATATTTACATCTGGATCAGGTCATCTTTACGGAGGCCACCATGTTTTTTACAGTAGCCCAGACTGGACAAACTAAACACGTTTTGAGTTTATATGAATACTGAAGGCTACCACAGGTTTCTCTTTCATGTTTCGAAGAGGAGGTTAAGGAGAGGCTGCAACATGCAACTTCACCACTAGATGTCACTAAATTCTACACACTGTACCTTTAAATGTGATGTCAAAGAGTGATGATGTTTCCTCCCACAGTAACAGACCCAGTTGATTATCCATGTGAAATCCCAAACAAAAGGCTGACAGACAAGAAAGACGAATAACTCAATGACTCTATTTCACTTTCAAACAATATTTTGAGAACTGCTGAAGAAAAAGATAAAGTTCACTGAAGGCTACTTATGTCAAGTGGTGGTCAGGGGGGTCATAAAGTGTCACAGCTGTTGTCAAGTGAGAGCTGAGTTCAAGGACTTTGAATTATCACTCACCACTGTTCTCTCTAGGTCTGTCCCCTTTGTCTCATGCTGCCCTTGTGGCATTAGTCCCTTTCCTTTGGCCTCGAGGACAAAGATAACCCTGTGAAATTCTTGTCTGGATTTTTCTTCTCTGATGTAGAAGGGCAGGCAGTGTTTGAGGGCGCTGTTCTGGCTGAACAATGTGATATTGTGATGAAATTAGGGTAACAGGTGCAGTATACATAGAAACATGCCCTTATTTTTAAGTTTCAGCATTATTAAAGTTGTATTCCCTTTTCAAAATATATTTTCCTTCTTTTGCCTCCTAGTGGTTTGAGTCCATGATGCATAGAAACATTGACTGAACCTCGGGGTCGATTTACATAATTATAACAATCAGGTTTTTTTTACATTTTCTTTTGTAAAATGTAAAGGAACTCTGGTGCTGAGCAATGTTCCAGTTGACCTTACTCAGAATTTGCTTTGACGTTGTTGGACTCATTCTCATTCTCAGCTGTCTAAACCCCTGTGGAAATCTTCATATGTGCTGTGTGGCCTTCCTGGCTTTCATCTCCTCCTCACACACTGACGCACAGCCACACTCCATAAGGCGAGGCCGGTATTTGACAGCTAAGCTCTTGAGTGGAAAGGACAAATGTTGTCACCTTGATATTATATGTTATATTGTTGGTGGTGTCGGCTATTTCATCTTAAAGCATTTCCAAAACATCAGGGGCCTGAATGTTCAGCCATTGACACAGAGCAGCCTAACGCAAAGATAACAATATTGAAGTGATGATCTCAAAGATAAACAATGCTATGGCTTTGATAGTTTTGTTAGTATTAGAAAGTGGATGATGAAGAAATACAGTATGCCATTTATTTATAATCTTATAATGTCTCTACAGATGCCTTAAACCTTTGAAGGACAGTGGTGTGTGAGATCAATGTCAGTGTTTGGGTGTTAGACAGAGTGGAGCTCAGATCCACCCTTCACTTTGCTCCTTCTGACGGTGCAAGACGTTGTGAATCCGTCCGTCTTTGTGCTGCTGCTGCAAAGCTGTGAGGTAAGCTCGTCACCGATTTCGTTTCAAGAGTTTTAAATTTCAGATTTTAGATGTTGTGAATTCAGTTTATTGTTTCTGCTTTTTGTTTGTGGATATTGCATTTTGTCTCAGTTGATTTAATTTAGTGTATTTCACAGTTAATGATACTTGCACGTTAACCCGAGCAAACTGTTTAACTGAATGTCAATAACGCAGGACAATATGGTTTAAATCACAATAGCAATATTAATATTATTATTTTAGTTTTTACGATATTGATAAATGAAAAATAGCATCAAATGACACGTGCATTAATGAAAACTAACTCTGTTTTTAATAATGTAACTAATAATGTTTATTTTAACTACACTTGCTCTGAATCACTCAATTGGACAGCAGAGATTTGTAACAAGGTAACATGAGAATTCAAAAATTTGATAAACAATAATATTCAATAATTGTCCAAGAATTCAATCCAACACAATGTTAGTGAATCAAAACCTCCCCCATATTTCAACCGGATGTTTAATGCAATACTATTACTACTAAAATGTGATGTAACAGAGGAGGAGGAGAAATGTGTTTCCTATAGTTAGTTGCTTAGTGAAATCTAAAATGCTGAGTGAATGTTTAGTAGCAAAAAAGGTAAATTTACCCACAGATAGACATCACATTCTTGGTTTCCACAGCTCTTTATAGATTTACATTTCACACAAGATTTAACTGTTCCTCTTTGACAGCTACAGAGTTGATAAGGTTGAGGTTTCTACCTTCTTTTTACCCTGTTAAAAGGTGTTTTTTAGTAGTTTTTCCTTACTCTTGTTGAGGGTTAAGGGCAGAGGATGTCACACCTTGTTAAAGCCCTATGAGACAAATTGTGATTTGTGAATATGGGCTATACAAATAAAATTTGATTGAAATTTGATTGGTAAGCAGAGCAGATGAGTGGTTTTTGGAAGCTCTTCTTTTTGACAATAGAGATTAGAAGACGTAGATTATGTAGATATGTAGTGTATTGATGAACATAAATCTATTTAAACAATGAAGCTTGTTATATATTTTGAAGACTTGAGAGAAAAAAATGGGTGATATGATGTTTGCAGCTTTGTTTCGATTGTATGAAATATTTTTAGAAACGAGTGACACACTTTTATCAAGAAAATTTGCAGTTTTGAGAATTCTTGAACAAGTTACTCTCTATAGGAAACTAGTAAAAAAAACTACTGGGTGTTTTAATCAGTTGTATGGAAGAAACTTTATAAGTTGCTAAGATGTAATATTTCCGTGCAGTGTGAATTACTGCGCTTGCAGACGTTCATGTCACTCACACTATTATGACATCCCAGAACATTTGGCAAAAGCCACTTATTAATAGCACATGTGTCCTGTTCTGTTCATAGCTCATATCTTATATTGCAACATAAAAGTTAGATTTTGATATACTTTTATATGCAGTGTAGACCATGTGCTGACAACACTGCTCAATACTTTCAGCAGTTCAGATTGTCAGCACAGGGGGGTAGGAGTCTCCCACTTAACCCCAGCAGCCCTTCCTTCAATATGTGACTCTCATTCAAAGTAAACAAGTTAGTTAGATATAAGGCCTGTGTGTGTCTATATATATATATATATATATATATATATATATATATATATATATATATTCTTTTTAAATTTTTTACACTTTTGAAACATTTTAATGTTGTATGTTGTGTTGCTGGCAAAACCAGGAAAATCTGGGTGAACTTGTATACAGCTTGCAAGAGAGCCTGTAGCAATATTGATGGTTGTTTGCTTGGATGTGCTAACAATTGGTTTACATGAAAATCCCTTTAAACTCTACCAATTTTGCGATGTTTTTATTCATGCTTTTAAAGTAAAAGGAAGAAATAGAAGTATATTTGCAATATTACTGACAATAATTCATAAATTAATTTACCTTCCAATATGCTACAAACTGTTTCTTCTAATCAATGCTGTAAATACTCTGTCTGTCTGTTTTTTTTCCTTACTCTTGTTGAGGGTTAAGGGCAGAGGATGTCACACTTGTTAAAGCCTTATGAGACAAATTAGTTTTTTGTGAATATGGGCTATACAAATACATTTGATTGATTGATTGATATATTATTTCTCACTTATCTAATTGATAAAAAGTTAAAATGAACGAACAATTGCAATTTTGTGCAAAATGCCAAAAAGCTAATATTTAGACATTGCAGAAAAAGGCATAAAACTTGATTGTCTTGATTTTTTTGAAAAACACAGTGTCATTACTGGCTTTATGCCTGAAGGCAAATAGAGCCCTTTCACTATGCATTATGTGACAGGGCTTTACCTTCTGTCTCTTCTGTACTATATGGAGCATTCATTATTTCTGTTTGAAATAAATGAGGACTCTGCACAAATTGAAATGCACTTTGCTTTATTCTACAGTTACTTTGGAGACAAAGGGGACTACAGCACAGCAGATCTCAAAGCTCGTAGGTGGCCATCAGTGGGTTTCACTCCTCATCCAGCCCTTTCTGTGATGAAGAATGAAAAGAGAATAGACAAAGACACGGATTATACACAGAAGGCAAACAAGGTCTCAATAAGTGTAACCTAAGAGAGTAAACCACAACTACATTTTGGAACTTGAATTTGTAGAATTGTAAAAAAATAAATAAAAACAGTGTAGGACTAAATGCATTTGGACAAAAGCTAAGATTATATAAGGTGTTCAAAATCATATAAAAGCTTAATAGCCAAGCTATTCTTCAGTGTTTCAAGTCAAAGACATTTGTTTTTGTTTGTTTGTCTAATTTGTAAATGAAAGAGATGATTTTAAGTCTGCATTTTGTTTAAAAAGAGATTCATCTTTTAAATAGAATCTTGACAAAAATGCAGCTGTGTGTCCATGAGAGCTAATGATAGCCAATAATAATAGTAGACTCTTGTGGACAGCTCCCAAGGGGGACATACTGTATGTTAACAAAATCAAGATCATCGATCATTCAAAGCTTTGTATGGTATCTTTATTTGGATTATTTTGTTAACATTGATTTGATTGGATAAATATGCTGTTACTGCATTAACAACTAAATCTGTCGGATGAAATTAAAGTAAAAATTGAAGGTGTCCTTGTGTCATTGAGCTATGGGGGTCACCATGAATAATTCCAGGACCTTTTTTTGCGTTCATTTCTCTCTTTGATCTTATCTGTCAGGTCACTAACAAAACACTAATTTACCTTCCAATATGCTACAAACTGTTTCTTCTAATCAATGCTGTAAATACTCTGTCTGTCTGTTTTTTTTCCTTACTCTTGTTGAGGGTTAAGGGCAGAGGATGTCACACTTGTTAAAGCCTTATGAGACAAATTAGTTTTTTGTGAATATGGGCTATACAAATACATTTGATTGATTGATTGATATATTATTTCCCTGTGACAAAAGATTATAGCCCCACTAGCCTACAAGAGTAGACTAATACAATTCATCCACACAACACCCATAATAAAATTGATTTGTACAAAGCCTGGTTTGATTTATTTACTCGCAATAAAAAAGATGAATAGTACTATCATTCATGCATCATGAAAAAAACTATATTGTATTTTAAAGGAGGCAGGATGGTTCTCTATATGTACAGTGTTGGATAGAGGAGAATAGAGGAGCTTCTTACCTTTGTACCCACGTCGCGGCTCTTGGCGCGCAGCTTGTTGACCTGCGACTCAGCGATGTCAGCTCGCTCTTCGGCCTCATCCAGCTCATGCTGCAGTTTACGGAACTTGGTCAGGTGAGTGTTGGCCTGCTCCTCCTACAAGATTCAACAAAAAAGAAGAGCACAACATTATACGACTAGAAGAAGTGATGGACTTCTGTCATCAAAGGGTAAACAGCTACATATAGAAATAACAATATATATTTTAACAGCATTGGTTTAACAAGTCACAGTGGAAGCTGAAATGTTTCTTGTCATAAATTCCTTGTGTATTCATAATCATTTTAGCATCTACAAATAGATTTATCAAAATATATATAATATAAACAGGCTATGAACTGTAACGGTGACCCTGAGCACACAGTGTAAATGAGAGACAACTTTTCCAGCACACACTTACAGCCTCCTCAGAACATCTCTTGTAAGCTTTGACTTTCAGCTGCAGTTTGTCGACCAGATCCTGCAGACGCGCAACATTCTTGCGGTCTTCCTCAGTCTGGATGAATCAAGGGAATAGGAGAAAGGAGCATCACTACCATCCTAATTTTACAGTGCTTTACTATGTTGGTTTCCATGTACTACTTTGTGACATGGGTAAACAAAAACTGACCTGGTATGTGAGCTCCTTGATACGTCTTTCATATTTACGCATTCCCTTTACAGCTTCGCTGCTCTTCTTCTGCTCTGACTCCACCTCATTCTCCAGCTCCCTCACCTGAAAACATCAAAACATCGATTGGAAATTCATTGATTCACAAGTAGCTCAACTCAAAGCTGCAATACAGCTACTGTATATTCACCCAGAATTTAAATGTATAAAAGGAATTGATAGAGACACATTTGTACCCAGATATAAAACTGTGATAGCATTATAATGTTGTTCAAAGTTTGCTGGATGTGCAGGTGCGCTGTTGTTATAGCAATTATTTGAAAGGCAGCAAATAGACTGGCTTTCCAGGAAAATCTGTGCACCTGCTTTCTCATGCCATTATCCAGTCAGCCATTCAAGTGATACAGCCCAGTGCATACAATTTTGCATATACAGATCAGGAGCTTCAGTAAATGTTCACATTAAACATCATAATGAATACAAATTTTGCATCTCAGTGAATTTTGACTGTGACATGACTGTTGGTTTCAAACAGGCTGGTTTGTGTCTGAAGAGGCTAAATCCCCTGAGAATGTCATACACAACTTTTCTAAGGATGGAGTCAAAAAATAAATAATTGTCCATTAAGTGTCACTTCTGTGGATAAAATCTCGCTGATGGGACAGGTCAGAGGAGAATGGACAACTGGACCGGTTTGAGCTTTACAACTTTACAACTGTGGTGAACATAATATAATCTTCAAACAAATAAAATCCAACCTTGAAATGGATGGTCTACAACAGCAGATACTATGTCAGATCCCACTCCTGTCAGCCAAGATGTTCAGGGGACACAAGCTCACTGGGCATCAATGGTGTGGGTAATATTTTACTATAGGTAGAAATCATTTATGGTTTGAATGTCACTGACTCTGAGGATTGAAGTTGCCCATGCTCATCCAATTAAGGCCAAAGTTTACCATTTTCTAATTCAGGGGTCTTCAACGTTTTTCAGGCCAAGGACAACCAAACTGATGGAGAGATGGAGCAGGGACCCCCTACTATATATTGTATAAAATTGTGTTTTATATTAAACTGGGCCTAGTGCCATGTATAAACATAGCCACCCTGTTATTGTGCATTCAATACTAAGCTATTCAAATAATACACAGGTTCATATATTCATGTTTGTATTATTGTGTGTCGCTGAATGTGTGCATTGCTGACTGAAAGATAACGTCTTCTGCCTCCATTTATCCGTTCGCTACAAAAATTCCGCGACCCCCCTGCAGTACCTCCGCGGACCCCCTAGGGGTCGCGGACCCCCTGTTGAAGACCTCTGTTCTAATAGTTACTTCCAGCAGGATAATGATCCATGTCACCAAGTGAAAGTCTCAATCTGGTGTCATGAAAATATTAGTGAGTTCGGTGAACTTCAGTGACCTCCTTAGTCACCAGGTGTGGGTCAAGTCTGGTGGATCGACCTAACAAACCCCGACATGCGCATCACTACAGTCTCTCTCAACTTCTCTGATGTGGTGTTTAATTGATTGACATTAACAATGGGAAAAGGGGATGGGAAAGACCCACGTGGGCCAAAGTTAACTGGCTATGAGGTAGGGACATGTAATACTCTTTAGGACATTTACCAGCAACCACACAATGCTGCCTGTCTGTCATTCAAGGTACATACAAAAGTTGTTTCATCTCCATTTCATTATAATATATTTTGTCTGCCCAATTGTTGAGCCTGCCTACCAGTAACAATTCCAGTTCTCCCAATGGCCAGTCTGCCCTTGGATGTGGTTCCAGTAGAACATTTGGTATGCCTTTAACACTGATGCTGTTTTAAGAGCAAAAAGAAAACTACCCAGTCATAGTATGGTAATCCTAACAAAGTCCTCAGGAAGTGTGTTAACCCGAACCAAACAGGTGTAATTATGGAAATGTGTGGTAAGTATGTCCTTGAAAATTCCTCTTACCCTGGCCTCGAGCTTCTGCACCTGCTTCTTGCCTCCCTTCATGGCGATCTGTTCAGCTTCATCCAGACGGTGCTGCAGGTCTTTGATGGTTTGCTCCATGTTCTTCTTCATACGCTCCAGGTGAGAGCTGGTGTCCTGCTCTTTCTTCAGCTCCTCTGCCATCATGGCTGCATCAGTAATGGCCTTCTTGGCCTTTTCCTCTGCATTTCGACACTCCTGCACTGCTTCCTCCACTTCAGTTTGAAGCTGGGAAGTATCGGCCTCCAGCTTCTTCTTCTGGTTTATCAGGGCAGTGTTCTATATATATTTGAAATATGAGAAAAACACTTTAGAAACAATTATACTTTAGTGTGTTTAATACATTTAAAGAAATCAGGGAATCAATTGAAATAAGTGCAATAAATGAAGTCTTACCTGTGAGTGCAGTAGCTGCACCCTCTCACTAACATCCAGCAGCTCTTGCTCAGCAAGTTTACGACCTCTCTCAGTTTGCTCCAGTGCAGCCCTGAGTTCCTCCAGTTCAGCCTGAAGCAGGTTGTTGCGTCTCTCAACAATGGCAATGTTCTCTTTAAGATCATCATTGGCCCGAACAGACTCGTTCAGCTGAATTTGGCAATCCTAAATTGGATGACATCAATCACATTAAGGTTATATCCAGTTTGAATTTAAAACATCTTAAGAAATTTAACCTTTTCTTCCCTAGTTTACCTTCAAATGTGCATGAACAGATTTGAGTTGCTTCTGGGCCTCAGCTGCCTGCCTGTTGGCCTGGCTGAGCTGGATCTCCATCTCATTGAGGTCTCCCTCCATCTTCTTCTTCAGACGCATGGCCTCATTCCTGCTGCGACACTCAGCTTCAAGAGAGGTCTGCAGGGTGTCAATGGTCCTCTGCAGGTTCCTCTTGCTCTGTTCCATCTCCTCGTCTTTCTCAGCTAGTTTGCGTTCGATCTCGGATTTAATTTGATTGAACTCTAACTGGGCTCTGAGAATCTTACCCTCCTCATGCTCAAGGGAGGCCTGGTGGATAGGAGGGTGTAGAGAAGTTTACACACCAGCAGACAGTTGAACTGTAAAATGTATTACTCAATGTCAAGTCCTGTACCTCAGCTTCCTCGAGAGCAGACTGGATCTCATTCTTCTCCTGTTCCAGTTGTTTCCGCAATTTCTCCAATTCGTGGATGTTCTTACCACCCTCACCAAGTTGCTCTGTGAGGTCAGATATCTCCTCTGTGGGATGTCAGACAGTTTGGTTAAGATGGCTTTACAATAAATCGACATATATGAACCACACGTGAACAGTAATGCAGCTGATTTACAACGGGAACTGCATTACTTCTATAAACATGAACAACAATCCTAGAAGTAGATTTTACCCTGCAGGTTTTTGTTCTCTCTCTTCAGGGTCTCCAGATGATCAAGCGATTCCTCATAGGAGTTCTTCAGTTTGAAGAGCTCAGTGCTCAGAGACCTGGCTTCTTTCTGAGAGCTCTCCAGTTCACATTGAGACTCCTCATACTTCTGCTTCCATTCAGACAGGACCTTGAGTAAATAGAAAGACCATCAGTAAATTCACATGTCCCATATTAATGGAGTACATGATTGGAAATGCTTTCATGACAGAGCTGGACTTTGTACAGTACAGTTGTTTTGGTTGGCCCACAAGGTTAAAGAAAAACCATAACATACTGCGTTACTTATGAAGCAAAAACAAATATCGAATGAGTTACCTAAATTGGCTTTTATTTTTAAAAGCCAATTTTCACGGAAGAAGAAGTCACAGTTGAATGACGCATGTGATGTTTGTACTGGGCAGCTTCAAAATATGTGTGTGTGAATGTAAAACAGAGCCCAACCAGAAATTGGCAGGTAAAAAGGTCAAAATCAATAAATTTGCCCGTCCAAGGGTTTGGAGGCTACAGCACCAATTATTACTTTCGGGACTTACAAATACCTATAGCACTTTACCTTGTCAAAGTTTCTTTGCTTCTTGTCCAGAGCAGCAGCAGCAGCATTAGACCTCTCCACATCCACCATGAGATCTTCAATCTCATTCTGCAGCCTGTGCTTGGTCTTGTCCAGAGAGGAACATTTAGCATTCACTGCTTCAACAGCCTCCTCAGCATCCTGCAGACGCTGAGCCAGCTTTTTCCTTAAGAAATCCATCATGCAAATCATTTAATGTACCTGCGGTGGTGACTGTTTGACAGCTAAATTGTTATAAATTCAACCACTTTGACTGGCTGCTCAGTCATCTAACAGACAAACTTTTTGTTCGTCTTATATTTTAGTAGGAAAATAACACAAACAAAAAGCTGACCTGCTAGACGAAGTAAACTGTCTTTTAAGGAATTACAGGTTAATTTATGAGTTTGGATCTTAAACTGTCTTACTTGGCCTCCTCCAGCTCCTCGGTCCTCTGGATGGCATCAGTTTCGTACTTAGTTCTCCACTGAGCCACCTCAGAGTTGGCCTTGGACATGCCGCGCTGTAGTTCAGCTTTGGCCTCCTGCTCCTCCTCATACTGCTCCCTGAGCAGGTCACAGTCATGACGGGAGGACTGCACTGCATGGGCCAGAGCGCTCTTTGCCTGTTGAAACAAAATCATACGCTGTGATATACATCAAATAGAAATGCCTGTTCACTGCTGTCAGTGCTGTGTGAAATTAAATTTTATTTCACCTTGGTCTCCTCTTCCAGTTGTCTCTTTAAATCTTCAACCTGTTGAGTGTAAGACATTTTTCCTCTTGTCAGCTGAGACACCATGGTCTCCTTGTCCTCCAGTTGCCTTAAGAGTTCACCTAGTATTTTGGAAAATGCATAATGTTATGGTCCCAGAAACCCTTCTTATAAGTTTTGATAAAGAATGTATCAGTTATTAAAATTATTAAAAATTTAAATTGTAGTCAGTCATGCATAAGTACCATTTTCGGTTTGGAGCTTAGCTTTTTGCAGATTGAAATCATTGATCCAGCGTTGAGCTTCTTCAAACTTGGACTTGTATTCATTCATCTGATCCTCCATTGTCCTGCTGGTCTTCTCTAGGTTTGTCTAAGATTAAATAAATCACATCAAGAAGGGATGATAAAAAAACACATTACACTATATCTCTAAATTATTTTTCAACATATCTAACCTTTGTCTTCACAATATGTTCCATATTGGACACCACGTCATCCAGCTCCAGTCTGAGCTCACTCTTCTCCTTCTCCAGTTTCTGCTTGACTCTCTGCAGGTTGTCTATCTGCTCTCCCAGGTCAGCAACACTGTCAGCTTGTTTCTTCCTGAGTGTGGCAGCAGTGGCTTCATGATGCAGAGTGGCCTCTTCAAGGTCTCTGCGCAGTTTCAGGAACTCAGCCTCCCTCTTCTTGTTCATCTCAATCTGGACAGATGTTGCTCCACCGGCCTCCTCCAGCCTCTCACTGATCTCCTCCAGCTCTCTGGCCAAGTCTGCTCTCTGCTTCTCCACCTTGGCTCGGGCAGCTCGCTCTGCCTCAAGCTCTTCCTCCAACTCTTCAATACGGGCCTGTTGAGCCAGAATAATATCACTCTTTTAGTCACTCTTATTGTTGAGTCTATCGTGGACAATATCATGTAAGTTATACATTACCTGAAGCTCTTTCAGTTTCTTTTGAAGCTGAATAGCAATGGCCTGCTCATCCTCTATTCTATTACTCAGCTGGCTGAGTTCAAAATCTTTCCTGTGGTTAAATTTGAAATAGTAAAAGTTAGAACAATTGTATATCGATATCAATATGACTGTATCCTTTTTGCATATACAACCATTGGAAATACAGGTATTAACAGAATAATTACTTTTTCATATGTTCTTCAAGTTGCTGCTTGTCATTCTCCAGGTCCATTAGGCTCTCCTGGGTCAACTTCAAGTCTCCCTCCAGCTTACGCTTTGCTCTCTCAAGATCCATTCGTATTTTCTTCTCTTGTTCCAGAGAACCTTCGAGCTGGATTGTAACATTAGAGAAGGTCACATTTCTCCTCGACATGCATTGGACAGAGAATGATCTTTCGAAACACTCTAAAAGGAAAAGGACAACATGTGTTTAAATTCTTACATCATCCACTTGCTGCTCCAGCTTGGCCTTGGCCTTGGTCAGAGTGTTGACTTTGTCCTCTTCACTCTGCAGGTCATCCAGTGTTTGCTGATGAGCCTCCTGTAAGGCTTTCTTTTCCTTGGTCAGCTTGGCAATGATCTCATCCAGAGCTGCCATCTCCTCAACCAGGTTCTTCACCTATAACCAGGAGACATTTTCATCAAGGACTTCATCACAGATCATATTTTGGACACAGAGTCATTTTATTGTTGTTAGTGTTTGTGGTACCTTGTTCTCAGTGGCATGCTTTTCTTTCTCCACTTTGGCCAGAGTTAACTCTAAGTCATCAATGTCTTTCTTTAACTCAGAGCACTCGTCCTCCAGCTTCCTCTTTTTGGCCGTCAGTTCAGCGTTCATCTCCTCCTCGTCCTCCAGCCTCTCTGTCAGCTCTTTAGCTTTTGCTTCCATCTGGATTTTGTTTTTGATCAGCCCCTCACATCTTTCTTCAGCATCTGCAAGATTATCTTGCTCCTGAAATGAAAGTGTTAAGCTGACAAGTTATAAACAAATGATGAGTTGCAAGACAGATGATCGATGCTACTGTGCAGTTAAATTGTGACATTAAATCATCAGAAATCCTGTGATTAGACTTACAGACTGGACATGTAGCTGCAGGTCATTCTTCTCTTGGAGAAGGGAAACCATTTTCTCCTCCAGTTCCTTCCTACGAGCTTCAGACTTTGCATAAGCCTCTTTCAGCTTCAGGAATTCTTCCTTCATGTTGGCCATCTCCTTTTCTGCCTCAGCAGATCTCAACAGAGGTTTAATTTTGAAGAACAGCTTCATCCAGGGCCAATTCTTGACCCCCATGAAGGATCGGACATTCCACTGGATCACCAATAGAGCATCTCTGTCCAAGATCGAGCAAAGTCATTACTACCAATTAATACAAAACACAATTATTCATCATTAATAAGTATTACAATTAGCTTGGTTTTTAGTTATTTCAAATGCAAGATTCCTCTGACCTCCTTTCAAAGATCTTCTGGAATTCCTGTCTTGCCAGCAGACCTCTTGCTCTAGATTGGATACCAGTGATAATGAGTGACAAACGGTCATCCCTCATTTCCTCCAGCGTCCCCAGAAGACCAGCCTTGAAGAACACCTAAAAGAAAAGTATGTATAATCATGTAAATATTCAACAGATGATGCTACTGGCTTATTTTGTCTGGTGTGACCGGTAACTTGTGGTGGTTAATATTAACTCTAACATCTAAGAATGATGTATATTGCTGTGTAATTGTTGGTTTAGTGACTTGATGAGTGTTTGCTGTTGATTTTTACAGTTGCCTCCCTGTAATCTTGGGCATAGGTTAGACTACGTAACATAGAGTATATGCTTTGGTTTTTCCTTTTTTGATTACCTTTGTGTGTCCAAACTTGTATTGATTGTGATCTATATCCAAAGACCCAAGGAGTTTCTCGGCTCCCTTCCTGCTGTCAATGAACTGCCCCTCAGGGATGGCAGCAGGGTTCAGGATACGGTATCTTGACAATCAGAAAATACTTTAATTTATATGTTGTTTTCTAATTACACAGGGGGAAAAAAGGACAAATGAGGTAATACCTCTGTTTGAAATCTCCGTAGAGGATCCTGTTGGGGAAACCCTTTCTGCAGATCCTGATTCCTTCCAGCACACCGTTACAGCGCAGCTGGTGCATCACCAGGGGGTTCTCCATGGCCCCAGGAGTCTTGGTCTCATTGGGGATGAGGCAGCGTACAAAGTGGGGGTGAGTCGACCTCAAGTTGGTCATCAACTTGTTCAGGTTCTCCTGTGGAGGTGATCAAAAGTTCAAAGGTTTGATGTACAATAATCAATGTAAAATTGAGCCTCTGTCACTGATTTCCACACAAAGTGCCTATTCTATTTATTTTTCTTTACTAACCCTGTGCAAGGCAGACACAGTTTGGAAGGATGAACCCTTCTTCTTGCTTCCTCCTTTGCCTTTTCCACCTTCCCCTAATAAACCATTAGAATACACAATCTCATTAGATTATATGAACTGACACAGGTACAAATACATGTTATTCAAGCTTGTTTTTCTCACAAAGAAAAAATATTTAAAATACTGACTTTTCCAGTGGAGGTTAATACATTTAATTTCTTCCTACCTGTCTCAGTTCCAGCATAATTTACAAAGAGGAAAGACAGCAGCTTGAGATTGGACTTCTGGTACAATCCAACAACAGTCTCGTTCAGAGGATCTTTGTTCTTCACCAGCCAGTTGTTGATATTATAATCAACAGTTCCAGCATAGTGCATCAGGGCAAAATGAGCCTCTGGTTTTCCTTTGACAACTCTGGGCTTCTGGAAGTTGGCAGATTTCCCCAGATGGTTGTCATAGAGCTTAGCTTTAAAGGTGGCATCAGAAGCTTTAGGGAACATGCACTCCTCTTCAAGGATGGACATGATACCCATGGGCTGAAGAGACAAAATATGAGTTGTTTGAATAAACCCTTTTTTTTTTTATTCATGTCTGTACATCTAATAGCCTGGTGTCTCACCTTTTCAATGAGGTCAATACAGGCCTGCAAATCCATACCAAAATCAATGAAAGTCCATTCAATGCCCTCTTTCTTGTACTCTTCCTGCTCCAGCACAAACATGTGGTGGTTGAAAAACTGTTGCAGTTTTTCATTGGTGAAGTTGATGCACATCTGCTCAAACGTGTTGTACTGTAATGACAACAATATATCATTTAGTCACACTCATTTTAATCTTCATTCCATTGCTACTTACATTAAATTAAAAAATATGTTATATTGTGCCTTTAGAAAATAGGTTGTATACACATATTATAAAATAAGCTTACATCGAAGATTTCAAATCCAGCTATGTCCAATACACCAATGAAGTACTGACGAGGCTGCTTGGTGTCCAAGGAATGGTTGATCCTCACCACCATCCACAGAAACATCTTTTCATACACTGACTTAGACAATGCACCGATAGAATAGTTCACCTACAAAAGAGATTTTCCAAAATACAGTTTAGATTAGTGTTGAACAATAAATGTTGTCTCCTTCATCTATAACAATTCTGTGGACATCTTACACTAGATCCAGCTATTCATTCCTACCTGCTGGACATTTTGTCCCTTGGTGACCCACTCATTTCCAACTTTGACTCTCGGGTGACAGAGGCCTTTGATGAGGTCAGCAGAGTTCAGGCCCATCAGATATGCAACTTTGTCAGCATCTGAGGAAACAAGCTAACAATTGAATCCTGAAATGTTGCATATCCCATTTATTATCTTTCAGGGATGCAGAGAGCTTCACTAACCTTCAGTGCCATCAGCCTCTGCCTGCTCTTCACGCTGCTTGTTCTTGAACTTCATGTTACCATGGTGCATGATAGCCCCTATCATCTTATAAATACCATTCTTCTCTTCTTGAGTGAAGCCCAGCACATCAAAGGCATCCTTAATCAAAAGCAGGGGGTATTATATAAATATCTCTTGAATGAACAATGAATATCTTTCATTGTATCAGGGTATGCAGTGGACTGAAGAGATATGTGGGGGATAAGATAGTATGTGCTCGCTGAGCCACCTTGATCACACCCACATTCAACCATATTGTCATCAGACATCTAATCCTGTCTATTAAAGTCTTCTTTGCTCTCATGTAGCACTATCAAGGACATAAGGCTCCAAACAGATGCCCATGTAGAACACCAGGGCAACATCAATAGATTTTTTTTTTACAACTGTCAATCATCAACCATTATTTTTAAGCAAACTACTTAGTCACGATAAGATACTTGGGAGTTGGTGTTCTGGACAAAGACTGGAGCATACTCACATCAGTGGCGATCAACTCTTCTGAATCATTGATCGAGGCTACAGTCGTTTCTCCTTGGGAGATGAAGCCGTAGTCATAGGGGTTGTTGGTGATGAGCAACATCTCTGAAAGGCAAAACAGAACGCTGAGTCCAACCTTACAGAAACTTTTTGTGTTGGCTGGTACAGGTCCAAAGATCAGTTGTTTTCATTTACCGAGCAGCTCAGGTTTCTTCTGAGACAGAATCTGATAGAAGATGTGATAGTCTCTCTCAGCCTTAAGCTGAAAGGTGACACGGGACTTTTCCAGCAGATCTGTTAAACATAATTTGATTTTGTAACTGAATGTCCAGGTGATCACTATCATTATGAGAGCAAACCAGAGGAAAATTAAAAAAATATATAATACTCACATGTCTCAATATCAGCTGAGGCCAGCTTTCCACTGGCAGCAAAGTGAATTCGGATAAATTTGCCCTGGAATTTATGACCGAAATAAAAGTTAGAATAGAAGAGGCACAATGTTTTGCTATTACATTACAATAGAGACAGAAACTTACAAATCTGGAAGAGTTGTCATTTCTGATAGTCTTGGCATTACCAAAGGCCTCTAAAGCTGGATTAGCCTGGATGATTTGATCTTCCAGAGTACCCTAATAGGGTAGAGGAGAGGAATATTTGTTAAAATACATGAAACACTTAAGAAATTGATGGAGTATACTATTAAAGGTGCTATATGTACATTCTTTCTTTCGCCAAAAATGGTTCCTTGCAAGTGAGGGTGATAGTTGCTAAGAGCGGCTGTGATGGTTGCCAGGAGCTTCGACCCATTTTAGCATTTACAATACAAGAGGTTATCGTACAACTTTTGAGCGACACTTCTTCTACTCGACAGTTAGCGTGCTAACGAAAGCAGATGCAAACAAGGGATAGAACTAGCATCGAAAAAAAAAAAACATTTGTGTTGGTGCTCACAACTCAGCTCTTGGTGAGTAAAACAATCAAGTTTGATGCTGAACTGGCAACAGTTCTGCTTGATCAGTGAGTTGTTAACTCCACAGCTCAACAGAGAAAGCAGCTTGACAGAATTGTTTGCACCGCCTCAAAAATGATCAATTGCAAACTCATCCCAATCTCTGACGTAGCCTATACGAAACTTGCATTCAGCGCAGAGGTCTAAAAATACTACGGGACTCTACGCACCCTGACAACCCCCTCTGAATAAACTCTTCCCTCAGTGAAAAGACTCAGGGCCTTCAAAACTAAGACTTCCCGTTTCTTCAACAGCACTTACTGCAGAACCATCAAATCACTAAATGGCTCCTCAACACTGCATCAGCACTTTACAAACGCAAAGCAATAACTACCACCGAATTTTATTGTATTGTGTATTTTAGTGTATTTTTTGCACTGGTTTTTACATTATTTTAATTTTATTCTGTATTTATTCTGTATTTTACATCCACACATGTATGTTGTGTTTTTATGGGGTGGGGGTTATGTGTTTTGTTTCTTTTCTTGTTAGGTTTTATTCTGTGAGAGTTGTGTTCCAATAAAGAATTGAATCTTGAATCCTGAATCTTGTTAATGCTGACATTGGCTATGTGGTGATAGCAAGAACATACATACAGCACCTTTAAATGTTCTATTTTCTGTAAATTCAAAATAAAAACCTTTTTCTCAGAGCCTGCGTCTTTCTTCCCACCTGCAGCTGCAATGCTGGCAAAGTACTGAATGACTCTCTTGGTGTTTACAGTCTTCCCAGCACCAGATTCTCCACTGGAGAAACACATTTAGTTGTTTCATATAAATTACAAATGGGCAGCAAAATTCATATTGGAACTATCAAGTTGAAGTTTGGTTAATCAACAAAAATGCAGATAAGTTATACGAAATACTGATACATTGCTTTCATCAGCATAAATGGACTTTTCTTTGTTATTCATAGCCGATCAAACTTATTATCCATCGTCAAATGAATAACAAATATTTCACGAAAGCTTCAGGATGCCATTTATCACAGTAGGATAAAACTCTCAACTGTACTTTCACAAAGTCATGAAAACATAACTCACGTGATGAGAATTGACTGATTTTCTCTGTCTGAAAGGGAGAAGATAGAACAATTTAGATTCTCGAATTTCTTACCATTTCTTCCACTTCACTTTTCTTTGTCTGAACGCATGATAGCTGAAGGTACATTACCAGTGAGCATGTACTGGTAGGCATTGTCAGAGATGGAGAAGATATGAGGAGGAGCTTCAGTCCTCTTCTTTCCTCTGTAGGCAGCAACCACTTCATGGTTGTAGACTGGCAGTGCCTTGTAGGGGTTGACAGTCACACAGAACAGCCCAGAGTAGGTCTATGAGAATAAAAGAGAGAGAGAGAGAGAGTCAGTAAATGATACAAGACTGTAGTTGTATACACTAGGTAAGGGATACACTCTATACCCATTAAATGTTGTTTTTAAAGCTTCCAACTCACATAGATCATCCATGCTGCGTAACGCTCTTTGAGGTTGAACAGCACAGCGGGCTCATGGAGGAAGGTCAACATCGCCATGTCTTCAATTTTATCGAACTTCGGCGGGTTCTGAGGGTGAACATCGCACTCCTTCACAGTGACAGTCTGCAGAAAGAGAGACAATCAGTATTAAGACACATAGGAAATGTAGCTACTTCCAAAGTGCTCGTCATTACATTACATTACATTACATTTCATTTAGCTGACGCTTTTATCCAAAGCGACTTACAATAAGTGCATTCAACCATGAGGGTACAAACCCAGAACAACAAGAATAGAGAAAGTACAATTTCTTCAAAAAAGCTAAACTACAAAGTGCTATAAGTAAGTGCCATTTTAAGTGCTACTAAATTGTTAGTTTTAAAAATGTTATTCAAGGTATAGTCGGAAGAGGTGTGTTTTTAGTTTGCGGCGGAAGATGTGTAAACTTTCTGATGTCCGGATGTCAATGGGGAGCTCATTCCACCATTTAGGAGCCAGGACAGCAAACAGTCGTGATTTTGATGAGTGTTTAGCTCGCAGTGAGGGAGCAACAAGCCGATTGGCAGATGCAGAGTGGAGTGAACGGGCTGGGGTGTAACATTTGAATTGTAAGTCATGAAGTGCCTCTGGCTTCTGTTGTTTCTCTGCCACATTACATTGTGTCTTAATAAGAGAACCTGTTACATCCAGGGCAACTGATGAGTTTACTGACCTTCCCTCTCTCAGTCTGAGCAGTGACTTTGTCACCCTCACGACTGGTGACGGAAGCCTTCACATACTCCTCATCAGTATCAGGAACAAAGCACTCTTTCTTCATGTCGAAGGGACGAGTCTGGGCCTCTAGACGCTCCCTGTCGGACTTCCTCAGGTATGGAGCTGCTGCCCCAAAGTCTCTCATCGCAGCGTCCCCCATTTTTCACTTTGTCTACAGGAATATAATGACACTTACAGCTGTAGCATAAAAAGGCATTAATTGTATGATTTATATGTCGCTATAGAGCCACATATATTATTGTTAATTTATGATATAACTTTGTTGTGTTTTATCTATTTTCCTACTTCATACAATTAACTGTATTTAAATCAAACCCATTTTCATTTTCCAGATTCTCTTACCTTACAAATGCCGACTTAGAGTACTGATGTGTAATGGTCCTGAGGGGAAAAAAAGGAATCCGATGAGACCAGAGGTTTACCATGAGAGTACGATAGTTGATCTGTGAGCCATTGTTCTCTCAACTTACCTTTAGATAGAATGGTGACCTATGGGGGTTCCACCATGAGTTGTCTTTATAGACAAAGACCCACTGCCAAATATGGAGGGGCATTTCAGGGTCCAGGAATGTTATTGTGTCTGAGTTGGGTTAGGGGTTCAAGAAGGGAGGGGGTTAATGAGTGCCAGAGAGTAATATAGAAATCAGCGGGTTATTGTCTTATCAGTGACAGGGCTGGTCTCCTGACGAGGCCATATTAGGAGTTCCATGCAGTGCTGTGATTAATCATAGGTATCCTCAAGCAGCCAGAGGACCACAATGGAACCTTTAAATAGACCAAGGGAGGAACTCCTTTCTCCACATCCCTCAAGTGAGCTCCTGATAAAGAAACCACATGTTGTTCAACAAAAGCAAGAGAAGCATCCTAAATTAAAGGACAGACCACAGTGATACTGACCAAAAGCTGTCTGAATGTATTCTAATGATGGTGATAGTATGACTTAAATAGATGTTGTAAATATGATGTTCAGCATATAAATTCCTTTACTTTTACTTTACATTTACCTCTTACTTTTCACTTCAAGGGTTTTTGTGTCACCATTTTTTTATTCTTATGTGGCAGGTCAGTCAAACATGATTCACAATTACTAATGTAATAGCCAATTAAAATGTGGGGGAAAAAATCAAACAACAATATTAACACTGTAAACAAAGAAAATATATTTTAATTTTGTCATGTATAATTCAATAATTTTGACTTAAATATTACTGTGCAGCAGAAAACTACAACAAACTCCTAGTTATAAACTATACGATATAGCTAAGTGCCAAAGATATGGCCCTTAAAGCCATAGTGAAAATAGCTCAACTTTGTGTTTATAAATCAGTTTCGTTTTACATCATTGCTAAAAAAAAAACTATCTAAATCACCACAGTACATTGTCATACAGTATATTTATGTGCTAACTGAGGGTGTAATGTTAAGTTATGATGAGTTGTCATCATGCATCTTGGAGCAGCATTGAAAATCTAAAGGATAATTCACATTTTGTGCACGGTTTACCATCTTACCAAGCATCCCATAAATGTAAACTGCTTGTATTGTTATCACAACACAAAGGAAGGCAAGGAAATGTCTGTGGAGATATTTTAGAGAGGTATGTGATTCATGTATAGGTCAGAATTACCCAGAGGGCTCGGACACAGTGAGGTCTTAGCAACAAACTACTTTTGGTTATCATAGAGTGGACTTTGCAGTAACCTAAACCGCCATCAGATACCAAGTGGGGTGGTCTAAATAAAGAACATTAGTCTGTGAGATTAACCAGGCGACAAGTGCGAGGCAGCACAGACCGAGGTCTGTCACAGGTGACATGCTTGAGATTCACTGAAAGGGTGTAATGATGACACACAATAGACGGCTGTGCCACCATGGTATAATCCAATGTGATGCCAAGGTCACTGCGGAAGCCTTCTCCCATTATCAGGCAGCGGGTAGCAAAAGCTGGCCCCTCAGTTACAGTGCTGTTGACATGGCATTGTGTCTTTGAGGACAAAGATAACTGTGTGAAATTCCTGCTGAGAAGCCTGCACTGATTGAGGAGAACAGCCACAAGGGACCTTTTTTTTTCAGCACCAGGGTCAGCTGTTGCAGATGATGGCCGGCCTCACATTGCATTCTGTCTGATATAAAGTTACTCAGAATGAGGGGTCGATTCCACTGACAATCATGTTTGAATGTTCCATGTTAAAAGTGCACTGCTATGTGAAGTCTGTGGCTTCTTGGCCGACGGATGAGGTTCAAAATCTCTCGCTCCAAAAGTAAATATGATCTGATCATGCTGTACATCAAGCTCACTTATACTTGCTCCAACTACAATAACATTTACTGATCTCTGATGTACAAAACTTAAACAACACACTTTGTAATAGAATAGCAACTACAATGCACGGCCATTCGTCAGCAACAGTGAACACAGCTACTTCAAAGGTTAAGAGATAGAAGGAGGGTCAACAGCTGCTGAAAAGTGCTGAGATTATTTCCACCCTGATAACAGTTACTGACAGCCGGTGTCAGGGCGCCAAATGGAAGTGAGAGATTCCATGCCCCCATTAAAGAGTGAAGATACGCTGACCGTATAGGTCAAACGCCTTCTCAATAAAGGAAACAGGATTTAAATGCTTTGTTTATATCACAACAACAACTCGTAAATTTGACTTCATACATAGACGCCTACTGTTACTCTGTATATGGGATTCTTAGAGACTACGTATGGTAACTTAAAACGGTTCCACTTGTATGTGTTAAGGTCATTGTTACTGTTGTAGTCACTAACTTGTTGCTGACACAGTATATGTGTTCATGTTATGTACATCATCACAGTGCAGCAGTGCAAGGCTTAAAATAACTGCTAATGTAAACATAATTTTGCAGAGTGAGGGTGAAGGGGTTTGTTCAAAGATGTTGTCAGCACTGGATAATCATCTGTCCATTTGTTTTTTGGTTGGTTTATAAGGTAGATTACGCAAAAACTCCCGGATGGTCATTTTAGCACAATCAACACAAAAGGATGCATTTCAGCAGAGGCAACCCACCGAACAGAGGCAACCTGCCGAACATCACATGCAACATTAAACATTCACAAGTTCTATTCACGGGGGGAGTTTAGTGTTGCAATGGCAGAGGGTACGAAGCTCCCTACTAAATGGGGCCCTTCTCCATTTAAGTGTTTTGTACCTCCGTCAGAATAGCAGTAATATGAAGTAATGTGAAGTTTCCACAAAAACTTGGATGCGGAAGGATGCAATATGAGTCAGGGAGGAACCTGTTCAATAAAAAAAAAAAATCATTGTCGTTAACCTTGCACTTCCGGACATTTTCACAGATTGCCCTGGGAATAATTAATGGATTTAAGTGCCATGGTGGCAGTATGCGCGCTACTGAGTTCGAGTTCTGTCTGTTTTCAACTTTGATGATAATTACTGCTCATGGTAACTAGTTAGCTTCACTTTTTAGATAAAAGTTGATACTGTCATCTGTGGTGCTGGGGAATTTCCCCTAGAGAGACTTCAGTTAGGACAATGGGGGTCAAACCATAAACCAACGAGCTATTAACTAAATCTCTGCAAGTCAGTGATAGCAGCAAACAGTTTTTTGCATCACAGATGGTTGCACTTAACTCCTGAAATAAGACCATAAGCATCATACACAGTGTTTAAGGTGATCTAATTATAGAGGCAGTGGGTTGCTCCATCTCTGGTCAGTCATTGCATTAATTCAAGCATGAGCTCAGATGTCCTGTTGATCCTGTTGTTAATCCTCAGAACATTCTGCGCTCTACATGCTGCACCTCTTTATGGGCAGGTGTGAATGTATTTTCATTAGCTCACAGATACCTTCTTGTCTGCTCAGGGAGCTAAAGACATGACATGTAATGAGAGGAGACATGGGACTCCCTGAATATAACACAGAGGTCTAGGGTCTCCCTCTCCTCCTCTTCCTGGCTTAAATCATTATCCTATAGTCTCCAGCAGCAGCCGCAGCACCAAGGCAAGAAGAGTTAGCTCAGAGTATAACAATCCATTTGTCTGTGTACTACTGCAAACTACTTATGATACCACAATGTTACTTCTAAGTGTATTGCATATATTATAAAACCAACACTTTACCCACAATGCCATGCAAATTGCAGTAACTCACTGAAAATATGTTTTGTGGTATTAAACTGTAAGAATACAGGTTAACAGTGCATCTAAAATTCTATTCAATTGAACATGCTTAATTATATCTACACTGATCAGCCATTACATTAAACAATGTTAGTGTGTGTGTGTGTGTGCACGTGTACATATATTTTTGTTTGTTTGTTATTATTTATTACAGTATATTGGAATTCTGATCCTCCAGAGCCCTCTGGAGGAGCAGGTAGCCTTGAATAGGATTCACTGTCCAGTTGAGAGATTATGTGTGGGATTATGTTAGTCCTGAGTATAAGTACTGGTTTGTCTTTGACCTTGAGGCCCAGGGTCGTGGAACGTCTGAACCACTATTTTAAGAACAAGAGATTTGTTTTTATGTCTAACGGGTTTAGCCACAACCTCACCTCGAATTTCTAGTTTTTAGGCCCAGTGACGCCACAAGTAATGTGTCCTTGGGTTTTCCCATCTAGGATAACTCTGCATCATAATTTAGCTCAAACCTTTTTCTCAGTCTTATTCCACTTGTATCCCTAAGGAAATTTAAGATATGCAATTAACTGTATATATTTACATATATGTATGCAGATTTTAATATGTCACTACAAATTTTAGTATTTTTTATTCAAAAGCTATAACTTCTTTGTTGATACTGACTGGTCAACATCATACCTGCTTATCCTTTGAGGGTCAATGGGAAGCTAGAGCCAATCCCAGCTATATCATATATTACAATATTTCCTTTATCATGTCCGATGAAAGCATTAATTCTCAAAAAAAGAAGAAGGAAGCTCAGAATGATGTGCAACAGCTTGAAGATATTTTATTAGGCACTGCAGGTTGTGAATAGTGATAGTTGAGGGGATCTACGATACACAGCAGGACAAAGTGTCTCTGAAGGCTCCAAAGGTTCACTCCTCATCAAAGCCTTTCTGCTGCAGCCATTAGAGTTGGAAAGGGAGAGAGAAGAAAGAGAAACAGCTGTTAGGTCATTGGATTAGTGCTGCTTTAGTACCACAAAGCTATATATCCAGTGGGCTGATAACTGAATGGTAGTGTAGCTTACAAGCATACATGTAGCCAACAGAGGGCAGCATGTGTCAGGGTCAGATGCTGTGCACCTACTACAGAATGCATGCTTCAAACCTTTGAGCCCACGTCACGGCTCTTGGCGCGCAGCTTGTTGACCTGGGACTCAGCGATGTCAGCTCGCTCTTCCACCTCATCCAGGTCATGCTGCAGCTTGCGGAACTTGCCAAGGTGAACATTCGCCTGTTCCTCCTGTATAAGTCAAATTAAACAAATTACATTAGTTGAACTAATTGTAGAGTGGCATGAGGGAGAAGGCACCACGTATTTCCACACTTACAGCCTCCTCAGCAGATCTCTTGTAAGCTTTGACTTTCAGCTGCAGCTTGTCCACTAGATCCTGGAGTCGGGCAATATTCTTGCGGTCCTCCTCAGTCTATCGAAACAGGTTACAAACTTAATTTCCTCTAATAGATATTTCAACCACACACGCATATAAAGGATGATGATGGTTTAAAAAAAAATTTAAACCACTCAAGTAAATAAGTTCAAACTTTTGAACCCCACTGTACATGGTACCAACCTGATAGGTAAGTTCCTTGATGCGGCGCTCATATTTACGGATACCCTTCACAGCTTCACTGCTTTTTTTCTGCTCCATTTCCACCTCGTTTTCCAGCTCCTTTATCTGTCCAGGGACGAGAATTTTCAAGTGATTTTCCAAGTAACTTCTTCATCATAATTGCCTACCAAACCTTACAAATGTAACAGAAAGGCTCACCCTGGCCTCGAGCTTCTGCATTTGCTTCTTGCCTCCCTTCATGGCGATCTGTTCAGCTTCATCCAGACGGTGCTGCAGGTCTTTGATGGTTTGCTCCATGTTCTTCTTCATACGCTCCAGGTGAGAGCTGGTGTCCTGCTCTTTCTTCAGCTCCTCTGCCATCATGGCTGCATCAGTAATGGCCTTCTTGGCCTTTTCCTCTGCATTTCTGGACTCCTGCACTGCTTCCTCCACTTCAGTTTGAAGCTGGGAAGTATCGGCCTCCAGCTTCTTCTTCTGGTTAATCAGGCTGGTATTCTTTTTTTATAAAGTTAGGTCAAATATGTTATACAGTGCAATACAAGGCAACATTTAAAAAGTACAAGTGTAGTATCTGTCTTACCTGTGAGTGCAGTAGCTGCACCCTCTCACTAACATCCATCAGCTCTTGCTCAGCAAGTTTGCGACCTCTTTCAGTTTGCTCCAGAGCAGCTCTCAGCTCTTCCACTTCAGCCTGAAGCAGGTTATTGCGTCTCTCAACCATGGCCATGTTTTCTTTCATATCTTCATTTAATCTCAGAGAGTCATCAAGCTGGAGCTGAGCATCCTGGAAAGTTTTCAAAGCTTCCAGTTACAAAATTACTAGATGAGGACGGCAACAAAAATAAAATGCTAAGCCTCCTTTTTTACCTTCAAATGTGCATGAACAGATTTGAGTTGCTTCTGGGCCTCAGCTGCCTGCCTGTTGGCCTGGCTGAGCTGGATCTCCATCTCATTGAGGTCTCCCTCCATCTTCTTCTTCAGACGCATGGCCTCATTCCTGCTGCGACACTCAGCTTCAAGAGAGCTCTGCAGGGTGTCAATGGTCCTCTGCAGGTTCCTCTTGCTCTGTTCCATCTCCTCATCTTTCTCAGCTAGTTTGCGCTCCATGTCAGCCTTGATCTGGTTGAACTCAAGCTGGGCTCTCAGAATCTTGCCCTCCTCATGCTCAAGGGAACTCTAAGATAGACATCAGGAGTTTGGCAAACCATATATATTTAGAATTAATTTTGCAACTGTGCATGTGCTATACACTTGCAGAGCACTTTGTCAGGAACACCGGATTTTTCCTGCAATCATTCGATCAGCCAATCACGTGGCAGCATAAAATCATGCAGATACAGTTCTGACGGATCTGGATTCCCGTCCAGGCTGCAGATTGTGGGGTCAGAATTCTGCATCAACATTATGAATCCTTGGACCCAACCTGCCTTGTGTCAGCAGTCCAGGCTGCTGGTCGTGAAGTATGTTGGGAGGAGTGCTATCTTGAAACCCTTGGGCCTTAATACTAATCAATCATGCTTTGAATGTCACGGCGTATATCTGGGTATTGCTGTTGACTATGTTCACATAAGTTTACCTTCTAATGGCTACCTTCTTCCTGCCAGATAATGCTAAATGTCACAAAGTAACAGTCTTAAACTGTTTTCATGAACATGAGGTAAAGAACGGAAACTGTTTGGAAGAAAAAGGAGAAGCTATCCAGTATTCTAATGGTGTTCCTAATAAAGTGCTCAGTGAGAGACCATATGTTGGTAAGAAACTCTCTGTGGATTTGAGGTTCTAGTCCTACCTCCGCTTCCTCGAGGGCAGAGTGAATCTCACTCTTTTCCTGCTCCAGCTGCTTACGAATCTTCTCCAACTCATGAACAGTTTTTGCTCCCTCACCAAGTTGCGCAGTGAGGTCAGAAATTTCCTCTGTGTATGGAAATCGTCATGTTTTGTTGGTATTTTTTTTACATTTGCAAATTGTATGGATTGCCTGGTAAAACACGATGACTGATACATTACCCTGCAGGTTTTTGTTCTCTCTCTTCAGGGTCTCCAGATGATCAAGAGTCTCCTCATATGAGTTTTTCAGTTTAAAGAGCTCAGTGCTCAGAGACCTGGCTTCTTTCTGAGAGCTCTCCAGCTCACACTGAGACTCCTCATACTTCTGCTTCCATTCAGACAAGACCTAGGCATTGAGATACAAGTTGTACAATTTTAAGTTTAAATCCCCAAACTGAGGTAGATTTGAGCAAATAAGTACATTTTCATGTACTCTGAAAGTTTGTACATTAAAGAGCTGTATTTATAGGCATTGTATCCATAGATTCTAAAGAGATATACAGCATTAGACATTCCAATTTTTTGGGGGATGATAAAAAATACTGATACCTTGTCAAAGTTTCTTTGCTTCTTGTCCAGAGCAGCAGCAGCAGCATTAGACCTCTCCACATCCACCATGAGATCTTCAATCTCATTCTGCAGCCTGTGCTTGGTCTTGTCCAGAGAGGAACATTTAGCATTCACTGCTTCAACAGCCTCCTCAGCATCCTGCAGACGCTGAGCCAGCTTTTTTCTGGAGAACAACATAATTCATTCAGGGTTAGTTGGTTTTAAACTTTGCTGAATTGTTGGAAGTAGAAATATGGTTGACTCACTTGGCCTCCTCCAGCTCCTCGGTCTTCTGGATGGCATCAGTTTCGTACTTAGTTCTCCACTGAGCCACCTCAGAGTTGGCCTTGGACATGCCGCGCTGCAGTTCAGCCTTGGCCTCCTGCTCCTCCTCATACTGCTCCCTGAGCAGGTCACAGTCGTGACGAGAGGACTGCACTGCATGGGCTAATGCATTCTTGGCCTGGATTAATTGAGATAATGTGGGTATTCCCTCTGAACTATGAAACTATTTTATGAGTCTTAAAAACTAATTGACACATATTGTTTAATAGTAAATCCCCATACCTTTATTTCCTCCTCTAGTAGTCTTTTCAAATCTTCAAATTGTTGACTATAGGAATTCTTTCCTCGAGTCAGCTGAGAAATAAGAGATTCCTTCTCCTCCATCTGTCTTGATAGCTCATCTAGAAAGGCAAACAATCCAGTGTAGCATTTAAAAATAAAGTGAAACATGAAAAGAGCATAATACTAACCATTCTCTGCTTGAAGCTTCGCTCTGTGGGTGGTGAAGTCATTGAGGGATCTCTGGTATTCATCACACTTGTTTCTGTATTCATTCATTTGATCCTCCATGGTTCTGCTGGTCTTCTCCAAGATAATCTTCAAAATAAATAATTCACAGGCAATGTTTACAACTATTCAGCTTTAGTCAAACAAAAGATGACAAAAATGTCTGCTTTTCAAGATATTTACTATTATTATTTTGCACTTACAAATTTAGCACAGAGATGCAAAAGGTGATTATGCATATATTAACCCATTTTAGTTTTTTGCAAAGTGGACTAGTAACTGAACACAGGCAATGTCCTCACCGATGTAACCCCCTAGCTTCCCTACGGAGAGTAACAACTTTAAATTCAAATTGAATGAAGACAGTTTATTGATACGTCTCACCCTGAAGTTTGTCAGGTGGCTGCACCATTGTGGAAATTTGACTTGTGCACCTTCAAGAACATGTACAGTACCTTAGACTTAACTACGTGTTCCATACTGGACACCACGTCATCCAGCTCCAGTCTGAGCTCACTCTTCTCCTTCTCCAGTTTCTGCTTGACTCTCTGCAGGTTGTCTATCTGCTCTCCCAGGTCAGCAACACTGTCAGCTTGTTTCTTCCTGAGTGTGGCAGCGGTGGCTTCATGATGCAGAGTGGCCTCTTCAAGGTCTCTGCGCAGTTTCAGGAACTCAGCCTCCCTCTTCTTGTTCATCTCAATCTGGACAGATGTTGCTCCACCGGCCTCCTCCAGCCTCTCACTGATCTCCTCCAGCTCTCTGGCCAAGTCTGCTCTCTGCTTCTCCACCTTGGCTCGGGCACTTCGCTCTGCCTCAAGCTCTTCCTCCAACTCTTCAACACGAGCCTTATGTCACAACAACATGTTTAAGTGTAGCAACATTGTGAAAAATTGTTCACAATTAATTGACATCCTTACGCTTTTTACCTGCAGCTCTTTGATCTTCTTCTGCAGTTGAATGATCATGGCCTGGTCATCTTCAAATTTGCCATTCAGCTGACTGATTTCAAAGTCTTTCCTGTAAAATTTTGTTCAGTTAGTGTTTGTTTCATAAAATAAGTGAGAATGAATAAACAGGGTAAAAAATCTTTTTTTACTTTTTCAGTCGCTCCTCCAACTGCTGCTTGTCATTTTCTAGATCCATAACAGTCTCCTGAGTGAGCTTCAAGTCTCCCTCCAGCTTTCTCTTGGCTCTCTCAAGGTCCATACGAACTTTCTTCTCTTGTTCAAGAGACCCTTCAAGCTTAATTTGACATCATTACAACATTTGTGAGTTTAATTGTCAATACTTACTTTATCATCTACATGGTATAAGATATTGTTTCTTACATCATCCACTTGCTGCTCCAGCTTGGCCTTGGCCTTGGTCAGAGTGTTGACTTTGTCCTCTTCACTCTGCAGGTCATCCAGTGTTTGCTGATGAGCCTCCTGTAAGGCTTTCTTTTCCTTGGTCAGCTTGGCAATGATCTCATCCAGAGCTGCCATCTCCTCGACCAGGTTCTTCACCTATAACCAGGAGACATTTTCATCAAGGACTTCATCACAGATCATATTTTAGACACAGAGTCATTTTATTGTTATTAGTGTTTGTGGTACCTTGTTCTCAGTGGCATGCTTCTCTTTCTCCACTTTGGCCAGAGTTAACTCTAAGTCATCAATGTCTTTCTTTAACTCAGAGCACTCGTCCTCCAGCTTCCTCTTTTTGGCCGTCAGTTCAGCGTTCATCTCCTCCTCGTCCTCCAGCCTCTCTGTCAGCTCTTTAGCTTTTGCTTCCATCTGGATTTTGTTTTTGATCAGCCCCTCACATCTTTCTTCAGCATCGCACAGATTATCTTGCTCCTGAAATGAAAGTGTTAAGCTGACAAGTTATAAACAAATGATGAGTTGCAAGACAGATGATCGATGCTACTGTGCAGTTAAATTGTAACATTAAATCATCAGAAATCCTGTGATTAGACTTACAGACTGGACTTGTAGGTGCAGGTCATTCTTCTCTTGGAGAAGGGAAACCATTTTCTCCTCCAGTTCCTTCCTACGAGCTTCAGACTTTGCATAAGCCTCTTTCAGCTTCAGGAATTCTTCCTTCATGTTGGCCATCTCCTTTTCTGACTCAGCAGATCTCAACAGAGGTTTAATTTTGAAGAACAGCTTCATCCAGGGCCAATTCTTGACCCCCATGAAGGATCGGACATTCCACTGGATCACCAATAGAGCATCCCTGGAAGTTTTTTTCCCCAATAAAATAGAAGCTTTAATTAAATAAATATATCACAAACCAATAATTGTTGAATGAACCAATAAAATCTTGATACCTGCGTTCCACTATTTTCTGAAACTCAATACGAGACAAAAGCCCTCGGGATCTGGCTTGAATACCGGTGATGATTTTGGAGAGCCGCTCATCTCTCATTTCTTCAAGCACACCCAGTAATCCAGCCTTAAAGAACACCTAAAGATAGCAATAGTTAATGGAATTTTTGTAATCCTCTCCATCTACTAGACTCATTTGTAACTTTTGATCATTTTTCGAAAATCCTCAGATGATACCTTGGTGTGTCCAAACTTGTATTGATTGTGATCTATATCCAAAGACCCAAGGAGTTTCTCAGCTCCCTTCCTGCTGTCAATGAACTGCCCCTCAGGGATGGCAGCAGGGTTCAGGATACGGTATCTGGAAAATTTTAGAATCTATTTTATCTTTATGGTTTTATTTTTTTTTTAATCATGCCGTATGTGACTTAAATGAGGTAATACCTCTGTTTGAAATCTCCGTAGAGGATCCTGTTGGGGAAACCCTTTCTGCAGATCCTGATTCCTTCCAGCACACCGTTACAGCGCAGCTGGTGCATCACCAGGGGGTTCTCCATGGCCCCAGGAGTCTTGGTCTCATTGGGGATGATGCAGCGTACAAAGTGGGGGTGAGTCGACCTCAAGTTGGTCATCAACTTGTTCAGGTTCTCCTGTAATATAGTGAAGCAAACATTTACATATACTTGTTCACTCATATACAAAATACCATATCAATAGCATGTCATACAGTACCCTATGAAGAGCGGACACAGTCTGAAATGATGATCCCTTCTTTTTCTTCTCTTTTTTAACTTCAGTACCTTCACCGAGAGCTGTACAGAAAAAATGTGAGTTTAAATCTATTGTAAAAAACTGTTGTAGCATCAATAGATGAAACTTACACCATGGTACCTGAATCAACTCCTGCATAATTTGCAAAAAGGACAGGGAGCAGCTTGAGATTGGACTTCTGGTACAATCCAACAACAGTCTCGTTCAGAGGATCTTTGTTCTTCACCAGCCAGTTGTATATATTATAATCAACAGTTCCAGCGTAGTGCATCAGGGCAAAATGAGCCTCTGGTTTCCCTTTGACAATTCTGGGCTTCTGGAAGTTGGCAGATTTCCCCAGATGGTTGTCATAGAGCTTAGCTTTGAAGGTGGCATCAGAAGCTTTAGGGAACATGCACTCCTCTTCAAGGATGGACATGATACCCATGGGCTGAGGAGACAAAATATAAGTGGAATGAAAAAAACAGACCATATTTTTCTTCATTTTTAATTATGTCTCTGTCTCACCTTCTCAATGAGGTCAATACAGGCCTGCAAATCCATACCAAAATCAATGAAAGTCCATTCAATGCCCTCTTTCTTGTACTCTTCCTGCTCCAGCACAAACATGTGGTGGTTGAAAAACTGTTGCAGTTTTTCATTGGTGAAGTTGATGCACATCTGCTCAAACGTGTTGTACTGGAAAGGGAACAAATATTTTCTTATCATTCCATTCATAGAAAAAAGAGGCCTAGGTTTATTGTAGATTACTCACATCAAAGATCTCAAATCCAGCAATGTCCAGCACTCCAATGAAGTACTGGCGAGGCTGCCTTGTCTCCAGTGACTGGTTGATTCTAATTACCATCCACAGGAACATCTTTTCATAAATAGCCTTAGATAAAGCTCCAACAGCATAGGTGACCTGTAGAACAGGGAATATATTTAATCACATCAATACAAAATAAAAAACAGCTTTTGTGCCTTTATTGTACATTGAACATTTTCCTTATGGATAACAAGGTTTGAAGCCGGCTTTTGTGATTTCTTACCTGGGCGACATTTTGTCCCTTGGTGACCCACTCATTTCCTACTTTGACTCTGGGGTGGCAGAGACCTTTGATGAGGTCGGCACAGTTCAGACCCATCAGATAAGCTGATTTGTCAGCATCTGAGGAAGGACAGGGAATATTGTGAAAATCTGGGAGTTGGTTCCGAGCCAACCTGACAGACAGAGCCCTTCTTACCCTCAGTGCCATCAGCCTCAGCCTGCTCCTCTCGCTGCCTCATCTTGAACTTCATGTTGCCATAATGCATGATGGCACCAATCAGTTTGTAAACAGAGTTCTTTTCCTCTTGAGTAAAGCCCAACACATCAAACGCACTCTGTGGAGGAGCACACAATCATTTCTTAAATCATTGCAGATAAAGTCATTTCTGTCGTGACATAAAGACAAACACATTTGGTCATTGTGATTATATCAGGGTTGAATTAAAATAAGTGAGCCTGACATCTGTTCCCATCAGTTCATCCGCATCATCAATGGAGGCCACTTGGGTTTCTCCCTGAGAGATGGAGGCATAGTCGTAGGGATTATTTGTGATCAGCAGCATCTCTGGATGACATAAAAGAGAGGGTGAGCAAAGGTCAGACAAATGGAAACACAGCTAGAATATAAAGGCAATGGCAGCCATGGGTATTATTTTACTTTGTTCCCCATATGAGCATCGCTCTGTACTAACCCAAGAGTTCAGGCTTCTTGTTGGAGAGAATCTGGTAGAAAATGTGATAATCTCTCTCAGCCTTGAGCTGGAAGGTCACACGAGACTTCTCCAGAAGGTCTGACAATTGACAAATATAAGAGAGAAGATGCTTTGAGTTAAATCGACTGTATCACAAAACACCAATTATCTTTGTAGAAATAATGGTACTTTGATAAGGATTTTCATTTGTTCTTACAGGTTTCGATATCAGCGGAGGCTAACTTTCCCCTGGCATCAAAATGAATTCTGATGAATTTACCCTGAAAGGATGAAGTGTGTATCAATAAAGATATCTTGATATCTGCTCATGCGGATAATTGTGTTTTTATGGGAACTGAAATAATATTGACGATACAATCACAAAAAGATTAGAAACTCACAAATCTAGAGGAGTTGTCATTCCTGATGGTCTTGGCGTTACCAAAGGCCTCCAGAGCTGGATTAGCCTGGATGATTTGATCCTCCAGGGTACCCTGACACAGAGAAACATTGTGTATGTTCAATCTGTAATTTCTTACACATAGAGACTATGGCTGCCTCTAATGACATCAAGTGATATTTGTCTGGTTTGTGTAAGTTTAAAGAGCCTCTGAAACTACAAATGATATTAAACACAATTTTAGTGGTAAAAACAGTAGACGATGTTCATTGCCACAGCATCGAGAAATTATCTTAGCAGTTGCCACTTAATGTTGGGAATTTTTATTGTGTACTTCTGATGTGTGTTCTTTAAGTCAATTTAAGGCTCAAACAAACCACACAACCATCAGAGGTAATTATTCACCTTGTCTTTGGAAATTTCCTTCTTCACGCCTCCAGCTGCAATGCTTGCAAAATATTGGATGACTCTCTTTGTGTTGACAGTCTTTCCTGCACCAGATTCTCCACTGCAAATACAAAGTGAATGACCAATGCAGGGTCACAATGTAGAATTATTATTATTATGTAGAGTTATTCCAGAGGATATAGTGTGACAGATGCTTTTTAAGTGTATGATATTACTTACGTAATCAGAATTGACTGGTTTTCACGATCTACAAACACAAGAGTACAACTTTGTCAGTGTCAAGTTTGATTATGTTTATATGTAATGAATGTTACTCAAAACAGCACAAAACATAGTCTTAGCAGTCTGTACCTGCCAGCATGTACTGGTAGGCATTGTCAGAAATGGAGAAGATATGAGGAGGAGCTTCAGCCCTCTTCTTTCCTCTGTAGGCAGCAACCACTTGTTGGTTGTAGACTGGCAGTGCCTTGTAGGGGTTGACAGTCACACAGAACAGCCCAGAGTAGGTCTGACAAAAACAATTTGACATCATCACCATTTTGGCATCAGTTCTTTGCCCTTTTTGGGCTAAATCTTTTGTAATGCTTTGATTCTCCTCCACTCTCCAACCCCTAAAATAAGTTCTACTTTATTTCCTGTCCATTCTTTTTATTCATATATTAAGTGAAACAATATTCATCTAAAAACATTGTAAAATAAATATTTTATCTCTATGCACATTTTTTAGTAGTTTTGTAGTTTAGTAGTTTTCGGCACCATGCTTAGAGTAGCACACAGAATAGTCTAATGTTTACTCACATAGATCATCCATGCTGCATAACGCTCTTTGAGGTTAAACAGCACAGCTGGTTCATGGAGGAAGGTCAGCATGGCCATGTCCTCGAGCTTGTCAAACTTTGGAGGATTCTGTTGCATAATGTCAGTGTCCTTGACAATCACAGTCTAAGGAGATGATGCAGTTTTCTGATTAACATGTGACTGTCAAACAATTTTCAAATAGAAATGTCATTCTAATGAGTGAGAAAGCAAACATTCAGGCAACATTATTACTGTCAGCATTGCGAGTGTAGCATTACAAATCATGCCATACATTGCTTTTGCCAGATGGCAGCGATACCTCACTTCATCACTCAGCTGCTCAGTGTAGAGACAAGAGACACTTTAATTGCAGCTTCACTCAGGGTCTCACTTGAAATCCTATTCACACTCACTCTGTGATCGACAGTTTGAATCACACAGATTTACACCAAGATTCACACTTGCTCCCAGACAAGGACTCGAACATGGATTCATACTCAAACTCCGATCTTGTGTTTCTTGTACTGCTTTGACACTGGTCACTGCATTGACCCTCTTAATCCAAAGTTTAACGGGTTGAATTGTCAGGCACAATGAGTCTGTAGATTTGAGTGTGCTTACCATTTGGTATGCCAGGCAGAATTTACTTATTTAACTTCGCCTGTCTTGTACTTCTGCATATTCCATGATTATTGGATTTACACTGCACTTACACTGTTGACATGTTAAGGTTAGACTTTTATAGTAATTTAATGGTTTCAACTATGATAAAGAAAATGATGTGTTGTCAATATTAAAAACTAAATGTTAATATATAACCACTGACCTTCCCCCTCTGTGTATCCACAGTGACCTTGTTTCCATCTCGGCTGGTGATGGTTGCCTTCACAAACTCTTCAACTTGATCTGGGACAAAGCATTCCTTCTTTATGTCGAAGACACGCATGGAGGCCTCCATACGCTCCCTATCCGACTTCCTCAGGTACGGGGCTGCAGCCCCAAACACAGACATCTCTGCATCCCCCATGGCTGCACTAAAGTACATACAGTCAGCAGAGAAGATTAGGAATTCCCCCTGTCTCTATCGGACACCATCACATCTGTAATATGATAATGTCCAACTACTGGTTTAAAGGATCTATTTATGTTCTCTTTTCTCCAAATTTTCAAGTTAATGAATCTTTAAAGATCCAAAAGATCTTATGTGCATAAATTGAACTACCCAACAGTCTTTATCTCTCAAATATAAAATACAGAGGAGACATTAGGAAAATAATTTACCTATGCGTTCAACTCAGAGGAGAGGTGAGCTCAGGCTTCAGAGACTCTACCAGTGTTCCACCTGCATTGTGGCACAGAGAAATATAAGTACGACATTCTGAGGTTATTGAAAAATGTCTGAATTAGCTGATGCACATCAACATGAGTAGAAATAACAGATATTAATTTAAAATAATTTGTCCAACTTAGGGCACATTTTTAAGTATAACTAACAAAGGCATATTTTGTTAAGCATCTATGTCAATTCTGCATTACCCATCACCTCTATTCCTTTGAATTAGATCAGTTTGAAAATACTTTACCTTTAGTTCAGGCAATAGAGAGACAAATTGTGAAAAACAGCATCTGTGAATAAAAATACAACTATTTATTCAGACTTACAGAGGCCAGGTGAAGAAGACGAAGCAGCTACTGACCTGCAGGGCAGCAGATATCAAATATATAACCCCAGATTACCCTGCCTTACAAGGCCAAGGGTGCCACCCTGACCTGATAACACACACACACACACGCAAACACACACATCAACAGGTACACGACTACCACACATACCATCATGCCCTCATACACACACACCAAACACACACACACGCGCACACACACACACACACACACACACACACACACACACACACACACACACACACACACACACACACACAACACATCACCATCACTTTCATCTCTTGTGACAGGGCTCTCATGATGTCTGGCTGCCCTCTCTGCTTGTTTGTTTCCAAATAATGTGACTTTTTGGGAGCAGAGCCAGGAAATATTCTCCAGCATAACTCGCCTGTGACTCACCCAAGCATAGACGCTCTATCTCTAATTCGACTAAACTTTTTTTTTTTTATCATCTCATGTGATAAATTCTTTTAAGTGATGACTGGTCGTGGACAGAAACCAGATTCCAGTTATAACCAGTGAGGAGGAGTAAAGACGAGCATGTCATAACAAGACAGGTATTTTGTATTTAATTTGTACAGAGGTCAAAAATAAAATTAGTTAATAACTTCTCATTCATTTTAAATGTAGACATTAATCTGGTGACTGCCTACTGGTATGTGTGCAACTGTTGTCAGGGTAAGGAAAGTATTTTTGCAATGAAAAAATAATCTCATAAAGTTCATTTAAATTTTTTTCAGTAAAGCCTATTTGCTAACTGATGTTTTTGTTGTTTTATATTGCCGCTTGTTTTTATGATTGTCTGACCTCATGTTGTCGCTTGTTTATTGGTGAACTGAAGATCATTTTCAGCTAAAGTGAACAATTAAGTTCTATTCTATTCTTTGTGAACTCAGCTCAGCTGTGTTGAGCAGAGCAGGTAAATGGTCTATATTGATATAGTGCGTTTCTAGTCTTGATGACCACTCAAAGCCATTGCCATTCAATCAATCGATCAATTAATGCCATTCACCCATTCAAACACACATTCATCTGTGTGCAGCACAGAGGCAATTTGGGTTTCATTATCTTGCCCAAGCACATTTCAACATATGGAATGGGGAGACTGGGAATGAACTGCAGACCTGCTGGTAAGAGGATGACCCCCTCTACCTCCAGACCAACAGCCACTTATTGGAAATAATGGTCATTTGATGATAATGACATAGGTAATTCCTGATAAAAAGATTAATTCAGGTAGGATGCTCTTTCTATGCTTGGTGGCAAACAGCTGCATCCATCCCATGTCACTGGTCTGACTTGCTGCTCTATTTAAAGGCCCTCAGCTGCTTTAGTCATGCTCTTTCTGTAGGTACCAAGAACGGTCTGGATTTCTCAGTAATCTCCCACAGCGGGGGTTATTTGAAATGTCCTTTAGTTATAAAACTATATTCCGAGATACATTACTGCAGTGCTACGGCAAAACAATTTCTTCATGACAATATTTGGATTCATTGGCACCGACTACCCTGTAGCTGTGGCAGATCTTCCGTTCACCAGGTGCTAATTGGTGTCCAGATCACTTCCTTAATAAGAGCAGGGCTAAGTGGTTGGCTGATAACCTGTAAATGAACACTTGTCTCCACCAGGCTTTAGGTGTGTTGTATATACACGGTGGGCTGGTCAAGCTACATGTGTTTGACATCCTGTCAACAATCACTGCTAATAATTCAGTGACAGCTCTGTCATGACCTCGAGCATGAAGCCCTACGGGCCGATGAAATACAGCTGACACACACGTACGGACATACACAGCTACATTCTTGTTAGATATAGTAACACTGAAGTGACCACAACTTCAGAGTTAAATTACCTTATTGACATTGTTGGTGAAAACTGTAGAACTCTACTGTCACTTCAGGCTCACAATTTAAATTCAATGAAGTTTTGTTTTTTTTCTAGTTAAAGCAATAATGACAAAAATAGTCATTATAGCACAAATGGTCTGTATTTATATATAAGTTATATATAGAGCTTTTCTAGTCCTGATGACTACTCAAAGTGCTTTACAGTATAGTTTTACATTGACCCATTCACACACACATCCATAAAGTGTATCTATGTGCAGCACTTTCTCTATCACACATCACTCACACTGTCAGCACAGCCATCAGGGGCAATTTGCGTTTCAGTGTCTTGCTCAAGGACACTTCAGTACACGGAATGAGGGAGACTGTCTCTACCAGTTAGAAAAGAAGCATATGTGTGTTTATATTTGCCAAGTTAGGTTCTATTGTGCAGTAATGATCCAGTTTTCAATGGTTTTCATGTTGGCTCAAGTGAAGAGCACAGGACACACTTAACCCTCACTTTATCTTCATATTTATATCTTTCATGATTGGTATCAATTTGACCAAAGCAAAAAAAAAAGCATAATTAGCCCTATAGATAATTTAAAAATAGTTTAGACATTGATTGCAGACTTTTTGTTATTGATAGGTCAACTGCTGCGCCAGACTCAGAACTGCAGACTCCTTGCTCCCCGTCCTGCAGCACCAGCAGTGCTTTTTGTTTCATTTCTGCGTAGTTTACACTTGTTTTTATTTTGCAGACACATTTTCCTAATGGGCTATTTTATACCCATCACTTTTACTTCTTTTCTCACATGGAGCGAATATTTTTTCTTCAAGCCACAAGTGGAGCTACAGGATCAGGCTAACATGGGAAATCCTCCCATCCAAATGTCTTCTAAATCAAATATATCTAAACTGTAAAAAAAATCATTAATAATCAATAATCATTACTTGATTCTGGCCAATAGTGGATGTAGGGCCTATCACAGAACCATAGCCTTCCTTTTGGTGTTACATTAGTGTGAACTAACTGCATTAATAAGATGTTTTTAGAGTGTAGAACCCAAACAGTTTCAGCCCTCTTAATTCTCATTTCATGTCAGTAACTCATACTCAGCCTCCTGTCATTACGGATCCGGCCACCTCCTCCTGCCCTGCTGTAACCCCAGTGTTATCTCCCCTCACCTAACCTCACCCTCTCCACTCATTCTCCCACCAGTCTGTTGTTTATTCACCAGCCACCTTTTACATTACATTACATTTCATTTAGCTGATGCTTTTATTCAAAGCGACTTACAATAAGTGCATTCAACCATCAGGGTACAAACCCAGAACAGTAAGAATCAAGTGAGTACAATTTGCTTTAAAAAATCCACAGTATGTTCCCTGACTTCCATTACTACCTGCTAGTCAATAAACATGGTGGAGACAAGCCTAATGCCTTTTTTTAAACATGTCATGTGGAGAATATTGGGTCTGCACTTTCTCCGCAGTTTTCCTTTGACACATGCACAACTCAGCAGGAGATTCTCTGGCTCAGATGTGTTCACAATAGCAACATATTCTCCGCAGGATTCAGGTGAGGGATAGTGCAGCAGGCATAGGCATTGTTTTAGGTGCAGCATATGGATTTTTACAGTGCAGGAGTGTGTATTGCCATATTAGTCGATGTGAACACACCTAAGGACAATTCTTGCTTCTGGGTCGAAGCCATGGCATAGCCTACACAGAGCCCTATGCCGTAACCTGACGTGCACCTCATCAAACATTTAAATATGCATCGTGGCGACGCAGACGGCAGAACAGTGATTGGTCCGCTTGTTAACGTCGCATCTCCATTAGATTGCCTTCATTTTTTAATTGAGTTAAAGGAACAAACACGGAAGAGGTCTTTCTTTTCTTGGTCGCAGTTCTTTAAGAAAAAGTCATTGCTCTTCAACATCAGTTCCAACTCCAACAAGATCCGCTTAGTAACACTCGCCATTGTTCTGAAGTAAACAGAGACACTAGAAAATTTGTAAATAAGAGGACCAGGAACTGGAAGACACTCAACACCAGCATAGGAACTCTACCACCACTAGCGTTTTGGTTGTGTCATTGCAGCGCGACTCACACACATCTCTGCACACTATGAATGCTCACAATGGCGTTGGCCCTGTGCAGAGGCTCGCATGAATTGGCCTTTATTCTGTGATGTGAGTTTGTGAGGTGAGACACATCAGGTCCTCTTTAGGGTTGCTGTTCAGTATCTTGCCCAAGAACACTTTAGCACATGGAATGGGGGAAACTGGGATCGATCTTCCAAAATGTCTGGTTGGGGGACTGTTTGGTCTGTTCAAGTCTGTCCATAGTTTAGAATGAGCCACTCACAGTGATGAAAAAGGTCAATCTTGTGCATTGATACAGCTTGAAACACAGCTTGGCTGAGATGCAAGGATAAAAACAGTTTGGTGCCCAACAAGTTGTTATCACCAGAACACATTCTGACAGAGACCATAACAGTGAGCAAGCTAATCGCTAAGAAGCTGAACCTTCATTTCGAAGGAGAATTTGGGAAATAGCCTTGATGCCGCTGCAGAGCTGCTACATCCAGACAAAATAGAATTATACAAAGTTTCTCCAGTTTGTCTCAAACAACCAACAATTCTTATTGCCAATATGTTATAGTAAAAAAAATTAAAAAAATAAAGGGAGAACACAGGACACAAATTTCAATTTTTTTCTCTCTGGATTGATATGAAACAACAGGCACAACAAATATAACCCAATTTGCCATTTTTCTACATTAGATCACTGCTGAGTTTGATATGAAGGAGGAATTACTGTAGCACTGCATCACGACCAAGGGTGTGGATTAGTTTAGTTGTTTTGTCTAAAACCAACAACAAGTATCATTGTCATCACAACCACCTGACATCAGACGGCTCACTGAAGAGAAGCAGTTCCACCCGTCACATCAGAGAAACTTTATGTGCTCAATAATTTAGTGTTTCCCAGAACAATGTTATATGATTGTACTGAATAATATTTGAGCTGTGTGTTTTTGGCTGAGATGGCAAAGATTCAAAGAAAATTTAAAAGTGAAAAGCCTTCAAGCCCTCTGAGATGCACGTTATAGTCATGCACTGAAAAAGGAGCCAATAAACACCCTTGACCACTGAAGAGTCATTTGACCGGGGAACTATTGTCAGTAGTTATTTCACACTGAAGACAAGAGCCAGATGTTAGTAGGTGTTTGTGGGTTTTTGTTTATCTAGTGTGATAGAGGCTTTAGAGTGTTCCAGTCCACTCCTCGACTGCTCTTTCCATTGAAAGCTGCACTCACCATGGTTCTCTCATCGTTTTGGCATTAAGCATGTATGCAGTTTATTAATACTTTGAGTGTGGTGGATAATAATAAACCTTTTGTCTAATACCTTCCCCGAACCCACTACTCCCCGCTGCATAAAGTCAGACCCTACAAACAGTGTTTGAGGCTGGTCACACTGCCAGTGGCACTTTGAGCCTGAGGGCAGCCCAGGAGATAAAGGCTCACTTTAACTACAATTTAAACTGAGTCATGCAGCGACATTATCAAGAAAAACACAGACACAAAAGGTTTTATAAAACACTCATGACACTGAATATTTCTAATAATATATTTCTAATATTGCAGCTTTAGCCACAAAGGCGTTCCTATGAACCAGCATGTAAGCAGAGCCAAACATGTCAAGCCATGTGCTTCCTATTTGGATCTGTTCATTGGAACATTTTCAGCAGCAGGATGGGGCAGAGCAGATTGGACAGGCAGCTGCTTGTGTCATCTGTCAGTGTTTTAGGGCGGATTAGAGGTGAAATGCTACAGCTGACAGTTCCCCTGGCTGCCTGGACGCCACACAGATACCAGGCCCTTTAATGGATCTAAACCCCATGCCAGCAAATGGAGACGTGAGTATGTGGTACTATCTGCTTTATTCAATAATAATATCACTTATTAAAATGGAGTTAGTTAAAATTAGGGATGAGAAAATAGAACAGGACGTTCCAGAATTGGTGCTCCAGCTGCATAGTGAGACAAAAAAAAACATTTGACCATCTACAGGAGTCGTTCTCAATATAGCTGTGAGTGAAGGGTTTATATTTGAACTTAAACACACACCATGCAACTCATTTTTACTTTAAAATAGCAGCTTCAAAATGTGTGGAGGACAAGGTTTAGATTCCCAGAATCAGGCAGAGCAAGTTCAAGAGTAATGTTGAATTGTCAGTTAAAAGACTAGGGAGTAGTTTTAAAACTTAAGATTGTTGTTATCTCTTTATGTCTTGTGAAAAAACTCAATAAAACATGGGCTATAAGTGTTTATGTCCAATACTCAACAAGGAAACTTTTGAAATATGAACAATTCTGAACAGATTTTGAACCCAGTTGTTTCTTTGTAATGTTATGTGACGTGCTCAGCAGCAAACAGCATCCACACTAAGTAATGGCCACATTAACATGTCTGACATACAGCTCCATTTACGCCTGGAAATAAAATGTCAACAAAAACTGTAATTTACATAACAGAATAATAAGTAATTAACTGGAAACAGGCTGCAATGCTCTCAAAAGCTTATAAAGACAATTTGTGTGTGTGTGTGTGTGTGTGTGTGTGTGTGTGTGTGTGTGTGTGTGTGTGTGTGTGTGTGTGTGTGTGTTCTGTGAGGTTATTGAGGATATTTAAATTATGTTTTTCTCAGACACTCACACAAGGTAGAGTTCAGCATCTCTCTCGTTAAGCTTTTCTGTTATACTCTGAAAGGTTGTGTTATGTGTGTATTACTAAAAGCACATTCAGAGTAAATTGTTTAACATGGTGTGTCTCTTCTGTACTTTTCTTTCAGGGAATCATATGGTACTTCCCTCTGATGCCTGCAGATGTCAGCAACAGTACAGAAATCGAACTGTACTGCAACAGTTTGTAGTGGATGAGATGCTGTTGCAGTTGCACGACAGATTGATCAAATAGAGCCGTCTTATTGGATGTTAAAAATATATACTCAGGGTTGTTACACAAAAAAGAAATGAGTTTCAAAAAATGTTCCACAAGTTTTCCATGTTGTTTTATCCTTTTTCCATAACATAGTCAGGCCTATATTGCAATCATAGGGCACAATAATGAGCCTCTATGTGATAATGTAACATTTGAACATTTTTGCATCTTCAGCTGACCGACTAATATAACGAAGGCCACAAGAGCAATTCTCTGAAAATAAGTAATTCAAGAAACTAATTTCTAGAAATAGGCAAGTAACTAAGTTACCTGCAAGTCACCTCCCAGTCAGTCAGACAGTCTGACTCTACTTCTGCCTTTAATTGAAATTTAAACTGTAAGTTTACTGTTTATTCTTTGATTTCTTTAGGCTGTGTTTCTATAACCTTGTCCTCACAGTGGTTGGAATTCAGCCCTGAGACTAATTTGTTATTTGACTATATAAATATAATTGCCTTAACCTGGCTCCTATTGACTTTTAACTCATGTTCAGTCACAGCTCTGTGAGATTAGTTGACGTATCCCTGGATCATTTCATCATGTTCATTTCCAAATTATTTTAAAGTGGATCTTATTTAACACTAGTGATTCATCAAATGATTCCTTAAATTTCCATCTGTCCACACATTGATGAGGGCCTAAACATGCTTGAAAACTATAAGGCGAAGACTTTAAAAAGCTTCTCAATTTTATCACAAACGTGTCCTAAGATATTAATCTGTCTAATCTTAACATTTGGATGATTTAAAATTGTTTTTTGGATGAAACTGATTTATTAAATGTCAATTTCAAGACTTAAAGAATGCTTCTCTAGGGTTCCTGACTGAATCCCACAGGAAGTCATCAATTTAAAATACCTGTTGTAAATAATAGGGTCATGTACTTCTAACTTCCAGCAGAGGGCAGTGTGTGTATGATTGTGTGTGTGTGTGTGTGTGTGTGTGTGTGTGTGTGTGTGTGTGTGTGTGTGTGTGTGTGTGTGTGTGTGTGTGTGTGTGTGTGCGTGTGTGTGTGTGTGTGTGTGGGGGGGGGGGGGGGGGTCTTATTACCTGTTGCCCAATTCTTTACCTCTGAGACCTGTTTAATACCAGGTTTTGGTGTCCTTCCCTAAAGAAAGTAATATTCTTTCAGTCAGCACTATATGATTTCTGATACTGTCAGTATCTTGGTCTTTTTCAGTCATTTCACTCTATTTGAAGCATCTTGTTCTCCACTTACAAAACTCCTCTTACACACAACACTTTAAGTGCTGTTTGCTCTAACTATGTCATTATTTAATTTAATTTATGACTTCATTCAGAATCAGAATCAGAATCAGAATTCTTTTTATTGCCAAGTATATTTGCACATACAGGAAATTGCCTTGGTGTGGTTGGTGCCTTTGGACATAAAAACAACAATCGGACATAAAACAACAATATATACAGAAAAAACAATAGGTTATGTTATGGCCACGTGCGGTGCTAAGGTGCAGATGCATTCATATTTGATCTGTTCATGTTTAGGATATTTAGAACAAGTGTGCAATAATACTAATACCTAGATATGAATATTTAAACAATTTATCATATAGAAAAATAGTTGTTTATGTGATGTAGTCTGAGTGTCATCTGTTCATTCAAACAAGAAGTCAAAAATGAAAACAGAAACATGGGTTTTGTCATCATCAAAACAGGAAAATAACTTTCTATTTAAAAGTCAGACCCCCCACCCCAAAAATTATTATTATTATTAAGCACTGTGCAAATGAACAGGAAATGACAGGAATGCACAGAGCAATTAAGCATCAGACATTTGATCGGACAATGATATGAAGCACTAAAACAGAGATCACCTGAGGAACTTTTTGCTCCACTGTTAAATTACACAAAGTAATCACACGCATATTTCCCCAAAATATCAACATTTTTTAAGTGGAATTAATTTTCTATAAACTCCGGAGAAAGGGACAGAACATGGTGGACCACGCCTCGGCTGGCGGTTTGTCAGTAAAGACCACTTCCACTGAAACCCTACACCATCTGAAAGAAAGAAAAGAAATGTGTTCAGTGCTGACACAGCTCATGGGACAACGAAGTGTTGAACATGAAGTTATGAAAATACATTAAATATAAAATGACGTGTGTGAAGGTAAGTTTTTCTTTAAAAGGTCATACACTCATACACAAGGATCAGAGAGAGAACGTGAGAAGAGACAGTGACTGTGTGTGTGTGTGTGTGTGTGTCACCATTCACTGATTGACAGGGACAGACTGTGGCAGCAGCTGAGTCTCAGCTTGGATACAGCCCAAAGGTCACTGCTATTAATACACACCAACACGGATACAGACACACACATACAGATACACACACATCTAATAACTAATCATACATGAATGTTGACACTTTTAATGTACGACTTTCCTTTAATGTCATCAGTGTCACTGATGCTCAGCTCACTCGGCCTCCATCTCTGCTGTGAATTAAGATTAAATGAAGCAGAAGGCCTGTGATACACTTATTAACACCAAGGAACCAGTGTCACTGGAGTAATGTGACAACTTAGAGGTCCTGGAGACATATGACAGGGCGAGAACAGAAATAGTATTTTAATCTCTGTGTGTGTGTGTGTGTGTGTGTGTGTGTGTGAAAGAGAGAGAGGGAGGGTGTCAGTGATGTGGAGCAAAGAAGCTACTGTTACCGGGTTGAACGGGGGAAGATTTTTCTGAAGCTACAAGTGTTGGACATCTTTCAAATTATATTCCACACAATGATGGAAATGTCATGTTTGCAGAAACGACCCAGGCTGATAACGCTAGCTGCACAAGAGGAAAGCAGGAAGGAGACACTTAGGAACCTGGTGCACAAGGTCAGAAAAGACTGATGTTTGAATCGCCTCTCTGCTGCTGAAAGGAAACCGAAGGCGGGCGTAGTTATGAGGATTGGAGAGCAGCGGCATGGTTTAAGACATCATGAGCTGGATGATAAAGTGTAGTAAACACTGAGTCAGCAGAAGTGCCTTGAAGATTGAGGAGTTTCGTGGTTGGCATCCACAGTGTGCACGTACACATGTATTTCAGTCTGTGGAATGCTGCAGGACACCTGTCATTACATTCATGTTGCTGAACACAGCTCCACTCATGGCAGCTCGCTGAGTCACACCACAGGACCGCAGTTGATTTCACTACGCAAGCAGCTGAGAAATGCTACAGGATCTGGATTCATCTTCCAAATCAGAAGCAATGCACCAATGGATCTTATCAGCAATCTTTGAAAAATAGTGTGTTTGGTCAATTCCAACCAGACTTCTGGGATTATTCCAATCTGCAGCAGTGATCAACATTTACAAGTGTGTTACATACATTCTAGTCGGGATTACAGCCTTATCACATGACACTGTGCATGCGGTTACGTCTGAGGTGGAGAATCCACACAAACACACTGCTGCGTTCAGAGGCCGGCGGCCGCTGATTTTCTTGATTTAAGGTCAGAGTTTGGTTGAGGGCAGAGATGTTCCTGAACACGGTGCTGGTGGTCCTGACGGACCTGACGGCCGGGCTCCTTGGTAACACCGTGTTCCGGCGGCACTTCCACCTGCTGCTGTCTGCGGTGGTGATGTTCGGCCCTGCACTGAGCCTCTGGGTCTCCCAGCACAGTGTCTTTGCCAAGAGGAGCCACTTTCTCTACAGGTGAGAACGCGTCCTGTGTACTCTCTGCTCACGTGTCCAGTCTGGACCAATGGCATCATTGTGTCACTGGGTTTCATCCGCCTGCATGTTTGTGTCACTGTTCGAAGAAAACCTACCAAAATAAAATGACCTTTGGCATTTGGAAGACATGGCAGAGTTTTCACCGTCTAATCTGTTTGACATTGAGGCCTGATGTATAGCCCCTGTTTAACATTAGACAATAACAGTCAATTTTTCTGTAGAATAATCTCAACCACATCATGTATATTAAAAGATGCAGTCTCTACTGTGGGTTTGCTCCTACTCCTGACACATCAACTGTGTCTCAGTTCCATACTACGTCTTAAATCACCATCTCTGTATCGTAGCCATTTCATTCCAGTGTCTATTGAATTTGGAATTTGGGAGAAATATCATTAGTAGCTTTAAAAATATAACAAAATTGTTCATTTTATTTCAACACCAACCAGTAAATCAAGTAAAATCTGAGAAACTGATCATCCTACTCCTCTTAATTTTTTTCCAGAGCTTTATACCTTTTTACTAATACTGTTTTAGCTATTAGTATCCTAAAGTATACCAGAAATTAATCTCCTTATATGACATGAGACAAACACAGATGGATGTCTTCAGTAAGGCTGTAACTTTATTTTCCATGCAGTGTTTGTTAGAGAAGCTTTTCTTTGGCCACTTGGAGGCAGCAGAACAAAGTGTACAGTTGCATAGTTTCAAAGTGAATAGTCAAACAGCAACATATATTTGATTATTATGATTATACACAACATAATATTATGATAAATGTTGTAATGACCTCCTCATCCTCCTGAGAAATAAAGACCTGACTCTTCAGCTGCAAAATGCTACACAACTGTACATCCACCAGCTGGTCTGGTCATGTCAAGTCAAAATGTATTCTGAATGATTAAGGGGTAGACATGTGAAATGACCCTGCCCTCCTTTATATAAAGGACACAAATTTGTCAATTGATTTGGCTGTGATGTTTAAGTACTGTGACAAAATATAATTTATAATTCTCCTTATCTTTCACCCATCAACTCTACTTCTAAAAACCTTCTTCTCTTCCTGTCCTCTTCCTCTCCCTTCTCTACAGGGTGTTCCTGCGCTCGGGCTGGGGCTGGACCTGCATCTTTGTGGGTTCCTTCGTCTTCCTCCTCTCCTTCTCCATCCGTCGCTCCCTTGGCCTCTCCATCCGTCACCTCTCCAGGCTCGGGGTGGCTGGTGGCCTGTGGATCATTTTCTGCAAACTCCTGAACCATCTGGAGAACGCCACAGGAAGCTGCTATGAACCTTTACTCAGCGGCCCAGAGGTGACCAACGGCCAGCCTCTGTTGGTGTTAAGAGAGGGGGAGAGCAGGTTTGAGTGCCTCAGAGCTGGGCTGCTGTGGAGGGGATATGAGGTTTCAGAGGACGTCTTCCTCCTCTGTCTGTGCTGCCTGCTGCTGGCAGAGGAGACGTCCGTGTTCGGTCCTTATCTGAGTTTGGGAGGGATCTCAGATGCTCCACTGAGGATCCTCTTCCTCTTCTGTGTTCTCTTGCTGGGGCTCTGGATCTTTCTGCTTCTCTGTCTCTTAGCTTACTTTCCCCAGTTCCCCACCCAGCTGCTGGGGGGCGCTCTAGGCTGTCTGAGCTGGAGGGGACTGTATCAGGGTTGGTATCGCCAGGGGCCCAGCTGGTACTGTCCCGGGAGGCCTGGACAGGGACTGCTCAACACCAAGACTGGGGGTACTGAAGCTGAGGACGCACAACTGAGCAATGATCACTGTGATTAACTGAGAGAAAATCAAAGATCTTGAAACAGACTCAAAAATCTGCACAAAGATGAATTAAACACGTAGATAAGGGTGATTGTTTGGAGACTGAAACCTGTACCTTTGTGTCTGTTATCCTCAAATAAGAATCATCAAATGGACTGAGTGGACTTTCAAAATTGTATGCGCTTCTTTTTTTTCTTTCTACTATATGCCATTTCAGCTAATACATGTTTTGTGACGTGAGTCAATGAGTCAGTCGATGAGAGCGGAGTGAAGGGTGTGAGGAATGGATGTCTCATGTTACATACCGCCCAGGACCTCAAGGTGTGGGCATCTTACTTATTTGTCCATTTGCGTTCACCATTGTCCCAAGACCCGCTGCTCCTCTGCTGAGTGTCTCTGAAAGTAAACGTGGGTCACAAGCAGACCCAGAGGGACTTGCCGGTCGGCTGTGTGGGATTTTAGGCTGCCATCTTTGCACCTGGCCAGGAAACACAAGTGAAAATTGTCCTCTTGGCTAACTCTGGCATATTTACAGTGTTGTTATTGTATGCACTGTCACCGAAAAATAAACTTAATAAATACATTTAGTGGCATCTATGTGGTGAGTACCACTTGACTCTGCCTCCTGTCATAGCATGTAGGAGAAGCTACATTAGCCTTTTTAATGTCAATACTTAGAACACACTTGAGGGCCAGTGTTTGTTTGGTCCGTTCTTTGAGACATGCAGTGCACCAGACCACCTGCTGCCTATGTAGATACAAAGGGCTCGATCTTAGCCAATAAGGCTTTAATAATTCTTATATGCAGATAATATACAAATAAAAACACCTTATTCCTCCACACCACATTTTATGAAGGACTGAGGACAACTTGTAGGTGTGGATCACTGTATTTGCGGGTGGGACACAGTGTTAATGTGGAGGTCTACAGACAGTTCCTTGGATTCTGAGAGCTGCAGTGTGAATTGTGGAACCTTATGTACACGTCAGCCTTTCTGACCACCAGATCTCAATCTGCCACACCAAAGTGTCTGAATACTTTTGGCACTTTTGCCCATTTAAAGTCAAACCTACAAGATTAGAATAGCACCCAGGAAAGTGCCCAAGAATCACTTCAATGCAATCAAGCTGCACGCGCATATACAGTATATCAGTCTCCTATATAAGCCTGTTTTTTCATCTACAATCAATTTATTATTCCCTGAAAAATTTGTGAAAATGTCAAAAAAAAATCTCTTCCCTGACCCATGTTTGGTAGTTTGTGTAATGCTGCTAAATAACAGACAAACTCCTTGGCAGAGGTAATAAAATGTAATAGGTCTGCATAATGTGAATATACTGAATAAATACAGTTCACCTCAAGAGAAACACATTAGTCTTTACTTCTCTAAAAAAGTAGACACAAAACCATTGCCTCCTTTCTTTTTTTTTTTCATAGAATGTCTTCACAAAGAAAACATACAAAACATCTGCTACAGCAAATCAACTGTCTACCTCACAAAATCATGACACAGTTTCACAGCGCTTAGAAGATTTGGGAGGTTGTACCATTCATCTGTTACACAGAAAAGAAAGTTCCTTGTCTGGAAAAACAGTCATAAATTACACTTCGGTTTGATACCTGTTTGGTAAACTCAATATCAACATGTGTCAATGTTTTCCACAACTTGACCCAGATAATGTAAAAAAAATTCACAAGCCCAGGACAGTTCCTTCATTAAAAACAAACAAAACAAGACAGACTGATACATTTAAAAATATATTGTAGTTCATGGCAAATGACAATAAAGGCATAGTTTTCATTTACTACCTAAAGAGCTTGGGCCATATTCACTGAGCAAAGTTAACATCTGCTGGTGAGACCATTTCAACATGGATCCACAAACAATCAGTGACAAGTTGCATTTATTCCTCTGTGACATAATCTGCTTTCAAACATGCACTAAACTCTGTATAATCTCCTGATATTTTCAGGAGGGGCTGCATGTGTGACACAAATGTCCCAGCCAGAGGCACCGGACAATCTCTGGAGTTTTTCCTGCCAGGCCCCTAGTAAAACCTTTAAGTGGGTGGGTGCCTTGATGAAACACTTTATAAAAACACAAAGGACGCAAAGCATGGTTAAAAACAAAAATAGAATTATCTCAGGATGAAAGTGATTTCATACATGTAGAAGATGCCAATTTCGTGATACAGGCCAAGGTTTATGACCTGTAAACAAAACATGTTTCTGTTGATGCGAGTTCATGTGTGAAAGCAGCTAGATTTACACAGCGTTCAGTTTACCTTACTGCAGCTACTATGGCAGTCCACAGCAGAGAGGGCAATGCCAGCACTTCATCCTTACACTAATAAATTCATACTGAATGGTGTGGACCACAGTAACCTCTCTGAATATTGAGCCACCTTCTCTATATTACCAACATGGTAAACATTAAAATCTAGTGAAGGTTTATGCACTTTGAGGATCTGAAGAGGTACATGTAAATCTAAAGTGGCCTTTATAAGGCGTCAGTGTAGCATTAGATCAAGACTATAGGGGAGTAGAAAAAGAAAAGTATTCAAGGGTTTGGGAGAATCCGAGGAGAAAATAAAGAAGTTATCAAGGAAGGAAGGTGATGGTGGAGTCAACAGAGTCCAGTGTTTCCCAGTGACAGTCTATCATGGCGTCGTACAGCTCCTCGCTCCGCTGCATGAAGTCTTTGTTCCACTGGTCCACGTCACAGGCAGAGGTGGGGTCTGTAAAATATCCACATGATTCAAACACATCCTCAATGTTTGTTGTCAAAATCAAAAGACAAATACTGTAAATCGTTGGCAGGAGCTAATGAGCCGAATCTCTTTGGCTTTTTATAATTACAATTCATTAAATACATAAATGTAACAGCTGTATCACATTGTCCTAAACCATATAAAGTGAAATAATGAAATCATGTATAGGTTTTAATATGCACATTTTAGTGGCATAAGACCAGATCTGTCTGGTGGAAGGAAACAGGGTCTCACCTTCTGCATTATCGTCCTCTAAATCCTCAGTCTCCTCATGGCTCTGCAGGGGACACATGAAACCCTGACAGTTATAATAAACACTGACATGCTGAAGGAAAAGAAACTTGGCACAAATAAGACATGAGCATTAAGAACAACATTTATAGATGTTGTAGTACAGCCATTTAAATTAATAAAAATATATTTTATAATGTAATTCAGTATTTTCACAGTAACAATACGGCTTTCTGTAATAATCTGGAAAGTAGCTTGTTCTATTTCAAAATGCGTAAAGTGTTGAATATATGCTGTATAACCTGATTTCTGGTTTTGCTGTGTGTATGTGTGCATTTATAATTTTTCTAAACTAGTAACACCAAGAGCCAAACTGGATGGAAACACAATCAGAACTGATATCCAGTAAAGATATAAGACCATATATGCCTGTTTGCCTTCTTACTGAACACAAAAAGACAATTTAACCTTAGCATTGTTTGAAAAAACGAACACCAAAAACAGAGGGTTTTTGAGGAGCTGACACAATTGCCAACACAAACGTTCTCATCGCTCAGCCTGTGACGGAGATATAACCATGAAATGTTAAACATGTGGCTTTCATTGTAAGTCGCTGCCGTTTCCCTAAACATTCTAAACAAACCGACAAATCAGGCAAAATAATGACATCGTAGAGCTTCCCTCACCTCTACAGCTCCTGAAGGGTCTGTGGACACGGGTGGCATCCCCGTGGGAGGAGGTGGCATCATTTGTCCTGGTGGAGGGTATCCATAGGGCCCATAGTTGTAGTTGTAGCCACTGTTGTAGCCACTGTTATAGCCACTGTTGTTATAGCCACTGTACTGATCGTAGCCCCCCCACTGAGGGTAGTAACCCCCCTGACCCCCACCGCTTTGGCTGCCGTAGTAATTGGACTGAGACTGGTTGTAGTTGCTGTGGTAATTTTGGCCCTGGCCCCCGTGGTAGCTGCTCATCTTTTGGCTGTAAAATAAGAAATTCAATTCAAGTGTCAAATATTTCAAGGGAATGTGAGAAGAAGTTGATATCACTTCATCACATCACACTGTGCATGGGCAAAAGGAAGTATTCACCTCCCTTCACCTTATGTACTCTTAAATGTGCCATAGATTTCAAATAATATCGACACTCAATGATATATAAGGAAAAATGAGACATGATTGATGATTGGAGGTGAATAGACTGGACATTGTTTCAAAAGCCACTCCCTTGCATATGCAAGTATGTATCAATTCACACTGGCAGGTCAGGACATAAACTTAACTATGAAGTCCAAGAAACTCTGCAGACGTCGGTGAAAAAATTAATTGTTAATTGTTTTCACAAGATTGTGGTAGTCTCTGCAGAGATGGTAGAACCTGCTGGAAAGACGACCATCTCAGCAGCACTCCATCGGGTCTTTATGACAAATAGCATTTAAATGATTTTCTGGTTTGATAAACAGAACAGAACAGAGCTCCAAACACGATGTCTGGTGAACACCAGGCACTGCCTAAAGGCAGATGAAGCATGCTGGTAGTAGCATGTTGTAAGGTGAACAGAATGAAAGAAGCAAAATACAGAAATCCTTCAATATACCCTGCTCCAGAAGGCACACGACCTGAGACTGAAGCAACAAAAGCACCCAGCCTAAACAATGCTAGAGTGACTACAGGACAAGCCTCCGACTGTCGGATAGCAGTTGATAGACACTGGAGGATCTGCTATGCAAAGCTTCAATAGAGTTGCCCAAGAAGTTTTGGAGGCGTCACTGCTACCAAAGTAGCCGCCTCTATAAAAAGTACCAAATCAAAGGTCTGAATACTTTTATCAATATTTCAGTTTTTTTGCAAACATTTCTAAAAGCATGTTTTAACTTTGTCAATGTGCATTATTGGGTGAAAGGGGCAATTTTCCCCCATTTGCAGCTAAATCTAGATCATTGTGTAAAAAGTGTGTCAATACTTTCTGGAGCCACTGAATGTATGACATTAGCATATTTTTTTGGTAAAGAATGTCTGGCTGTGATGGTATTAATGATCTCTCAAAAATTATTTGCTACGTTTCCTTATGTTTCTTTGTCAGCAACTTACCTCTTTGCCACAGCAATACTGAGTCTGAGCGGCTTTCCACCGAGCATTGTTCCCTGGCACTCCTCAATCGCCTTCTTCTGCTCGGTCTCCTCCCCGAACTTGACGAAACCGTAACCTCTGCAAGTCAAACAACAATTACACCTCCGTTCCACACCAACACACACTACATGATTGGCATCAAATAGCCACTTATAATGAGAAACAGAATATAATGGGTATTATTATGGTAGAACTGAAACTTGTTGTTTTACTTTTAACATGAGGTAGCATCACTTGAATTGTGAGTTGCTCTTGCTTAGCCTATATGGGGAAAACAATAGTTTTAGCATAAGACCGCAAGAAAACATATCTTCAGCCTTTTTTGAGATTGATGCAGATGTTCTAGTGGTCAACGTCCACAGCACTGCCATCCAAATAATCACGACACTAATAAAACCAGGAAACACTTCATATTATTGCATATTTCTTACAAAAAATATTCACAACACAATATTATATTCAACAACAACTGTTAAACAAAAAATATCATCTAATCTTATACAATACTTTTAACATTGATAACCAGTCCACTCCAGTGGGCTAACATACCTGGAGTATCCGTACTGGTCGGTGACGACTTTGGCTCCTTTGCAGGAAGGATACTTCTTAAAAACTTGGTGTAGCTGGAAGTCGTCCACCTCAGAGGCCAAGTCGCCTACAAACACTGAAAACTCTGGCCTGATAGGAGGAAAAAAGTTTATTTTTAAAAATTATTATTTTTATAAAACATATATATATCTTTACCTCAAATTTAGACTCATTAATATCTGTTATCAAAAGTGTGTATTGTAGGAATGTCAATCAGATCTTACCCTGCCTCTGGCCGTTTCCCGTAGGTGGCATAGTTTAGCTTAAACTTCCGGGGCTGCACATGGGGAGAGAAGACAAATGCACTGAGCAGAGCTCAAACTCCAAAGACGTGTACTATAGCACTGATATTGCTGAAAATAGAGAATGGAGTTATTATGGTTGTTGTTATTTGGGTTTACATACCTCCACCACCCAGACCAGCCTTTAGCCCATTCCTCAGTTAGTTCCTACCAGAGACTCTATTCACCAGCTTCAAACAAAGTACATTCATGTACAAGCAGCCTTTTAGCCACCTTCAGCAGCAGGTACAGGCCGGTGGACAGGGGAGTCCAGTAGCTTGGCCCAGCTCAGAGGGCCAACATCATTTCAAATTCAGCAGCAAGCAACTAAAGCTCACAACGTTACACGTCACTTTAGATTTAGAAACGGTTATTTTTGTTTTATATTACCAGGCGCTGATGGAGATTTTTAGTCACCGCAGCAAATCAATAGTAAAAACTCAATAGTGTCTGTAACTGGTACAGCACAATATAAAAATAAATGAAAAAAAAGAAACAGATGGCAAATGGAATAGATCTGGTTCACTTATAGTTGATATATTAAACATTCAATCCTGTCGAGATTCTGTGGTAAAAAAGTAGGACCAAGACTAGTTGAGCTCCACTATCCACAGTCAGATCAACAATAAAAATTTGTTTTATAACATAAGTATAATACTGGAAAAAAAGAAAGGTAATATTGAATCGTCAATAAAATTTATATATTTGTGTAGAAACAATATTTATGTAATGCAGTATAGATCCATCAGATATGATTTATAATTTTTGCAATTACACCATAGAACTTACCGGATTTGATCCTGGAACCAGTTTTCCATTAAGTCTTTGAACGCAGCGGTCAACACTTGCCTCATCTGCCAGCTCCACAAAGCAGTATCCTGCAGAACCACTGCACAGGAAGATAGAAATGTCAAAGGCCCCGTACACACCTGGCATTAACATTTGTTTTTTGTGATCCAATCACAAGAGGACAGCTTTCAATACAGGTGTGAACACACTCAGATCAGAGTGTGATCCAATCGCTCCACACCACATTCGGAGGTGGTGTCCACATTCTTTTAGCAGTGTGAATGCAAATGTGTCCTGGGCCATATAAGAAGGACCTCCTCCTCAGCTGACATCCTCTGAGTTTCGAATCAAACATATTTTTTTCTGTTCTCGTTGACCACCACAGAATGATTGATACTTTCATTAAATTGGTGAAATCTTTCCTCACAGCTGTGCGAGATTCACTCATCTCTCTACCTCTCTTTCGCTCACGTGTCATCACAGACACACAGAGACATCAGACACATCTGTAAACTCAGACTGGTTCGAAACAACATTGTTCGGTCTTAACGAACACGAATGAAGTTTGGGTTAATTTGCACGTAGAGCGGGGAAGTGAGATCAGATCACAGATGGTCACAGGCGACATTTTAATGTCCGGTGTGGACACATGTAAATGCTGGCCACATGTGATCTCTCAGGATGGATGTATTGAAACCTGAAATGTGACCTTGTGCCGTGGACAGAACTATGTACCAGATATACAGCTTGGTTACTAAATGGTTTTAGGTCAGTTGGCTAGTCTTATATCAACAGTAAGCTGCTTACAGTAGGCCAACACTTTCCAGTTTCCCACCTCTGCTAAACAATTCTCTGAGAGTTAAAATACCAGCACATCTAATAACGCAATCATTGTGTGTGTTCAAGTCTTTTACACGGACACTGATGTAAAGCATGAGGTGCTCTGTATAACCTACCCTGTTATCCTGTGAGTAATGATCTTGACTCCAAATGGCGACTCTCCCATGGCACTAAAGGCCTGCTTGATGAAGTTCTCATCCATGTATGGGTCCAACTAAACACACATGCAAACACATGTTACACATTAAATCTTAGCCAATGTTGATAATAGTACATAAGTATGTATAACATAACTTTATAATAAAAAATAAAATAACTTAAACGATGACAAAACTGGGTCAGATTGTTAATGGTCTTTTCTAGGACTTGTTGCTACATATTTTAGTTACAGGTAAAATACTTATTATAGCAGGGTCGTATTATTATTATGCTCGTACTTGTTATTTGCCGTGACAAGTGTTACAGTAACAGTGTCAAATATTGCAGCATCAAAGGCCAATAAATTTGGTCAAAGTTTCAAATAATGAGGGGATGTCAAATCTTCCCTGTCTACATTATATGGCCAACCACTCTAAACACATTTTGTTCTCACAAAAACATTTATTTGTGTATTATGAGCACCCATTGTACTACACCATACAAATAACAGAGTACAGGTTTTGGTGACAGCAGAATAACATTTTATTTGCACCATTAGCTTTAATATTTCATTACAGCAGATGATTTCTGGTTCAACTATTGAGTGCATTTTCCAAACATAACTATTATCAGGGTCATATATAGAAGATGTTATAAATGTTTGAGATTGAAAGACAAAATCCACAATTGTGCTCGACAATAAGCAGGTGAGGACATAAAGTTTACTGGACAGAGACGTCTTGCTGTTGTCCGTGTCAGGTCCACTCTCATATTATGTTGTGTCACTTTTAGTTCTTTATTACTTAGTTTAATCTTTTTTTCTTTTAGAGCATCAACACCTGGAAGAGGATGAGGCAGTGCTCGAAATCACTGGCTTCCGGGGGTTTTGGCCAATCAAGTGTAAAGGGGCTTAAGCCATCATTGCCTGTTTGAGTCAGAGGCTCAACTGAGGCTCTGCATGACAGCTGCAGCGGTTTGAGGAAAATGTGTCTCTAGAGGAATCTTTGAATGAAAAACATGAAACTGGAAATAACCATAAGCTATTTTCTCTTAGCTCAAACACAAACCGCCACCAGACTCGAACAGAAACATTTCTTAAAGAAACGATCCTGGACCAAAGTCCTGTCAAACTAATATACTGTATACCTTTGTATACGCAGTAATCCTTATGAATGTATTATTAATAATACACTGGGCTGCAGTTACACATGTAAAACGTGAACTTTTCAGATTAGCTCAACTCAAGGTGTTTAGCTAAAGCCTCATACAAGGTGAAGAGTTTCAAGGGGTACAAATGAGTGTTTGGTGACAAATGTGACCACACAATGTCAAAATTGTGTGTTGGTAAACATTTAAACATAGCGTAGTCTAACCTATCTCGACTGGTGTCAAGTATCCAGGCTAACTTTGTGTAACCGCGCTAGCATCCAGCGCGCGTGGCTAAGCTAACGTCTCCGCACTGACTGAAACAGACTTCAAACTTACGTCCCCCATCCACAGGCTCGTCTGTCTGTTGAACATCTTCACGTCTGGAGCCGCGGTGGTAATGTAGAGGAGCTAGTTGGTGTTCGAAGGAGGAAAACAAAGGCGTTTGTTTACAACCTTAAAAGTTGTATTCACGTTGAGCCAAACACACGAGTTCACGGTTCCTCTTCCGGCTCAAACTAATACTTCCGGTAGGGAGCTCTGCAGGGATTCCCCCCCCCTTTCAAATTAAAAGTCTTCAAAGTCTGTATAGAGAAATTGTACAAAAGATACTATTGTTGGATTTGTTGTTTCTAATTTGTTGGATAAATATTAAGACATTCAATTTCTATCTCACCTATAAAATCACAAGATTTGTCCTGTGATCGCTGCATTCAGAGCACATCCACGAGTTAACCCACAAAAACTGTACCTGCAAACTTTACAACCTTCTACCATGACACGTGGCTTTGAATACATCACACTGATGGCACCACTAAAACATACAGGCATTTATTTCGTTACATTACATCATGTCAGCTTTATTCACAGTCATTTTCCAGTCAATGCAAATAAGCAACACAAAAAAAAAGGGTTTCTGCTGCTAAAATACAGTGGACTATTATGTCATCTGTCTGCTTAGCCATATGGAGACATAATAATGGAGAGCTGTTACCTGGTCTACTTAGTCTTTATTAGTCATTTTGTTGTCAATAAAACCACAATATTTATAGTCCAGAGAGGTAACCACCACTGTATAAACTGCTGACTCCACTGTTTTTATTATAATAATTAATAACTGGTGCTTCTACCGTTAATAACATTACATATATACCCATTAATATCTCACTTTCTATTTACAAGCCCCCCCACCCCCCCTCTCCCGTTTTCCATCCAATTCTCCTCTCTCCTCCATTTCTCTCCTCTCACCCCAAGTGGTCGAGGCAGATGGCCGTCCAATCTGAGTCTGATTCTGCCAGAGGTTTCTTCCAGTTAATGAGGGAATTTGTTCTCTCCACAGTCATCAAGTGCTTCCTTGTTCTAGGAGCTGTTTGGGTTTCACTATAATATTAAGGTCTTGACCTTACTGTGTGAAGTGCCTTGAGATTATGTGTGTTGTATACAAATCACATTTCATTGAATTGTAGGATTTGGCTTCCATAGTAGAGATTTGCAGTAAATGGAAACAAGAGCAACTAAATAATTTATTCCCAGATAAAATAGACTGTATCTATATGGTGCTTGTCCAGTCTTCCCACATCTCTTCCACTCATCAGATTATCACCTTTATTTCCACCTGTAGAATATTCATCAACATACTTTCTTATTTACTTACTGATTACTACAGAAGTAAATCTTAAGTTGCACCAGCACATAGGTGATGTTTATTTCCTACATTATTCTGCTGTCTATTAGGGGCCTGGAGCTAGTATATGTAGGTGTCTGAAGACCACAAAAGGAATTTATTACACAGACACATTCAGCATACTCCATAGCCAATATAATGATGAGCATATACCCATTCAACTATTTCTATTGACTTTGCATGCATTCAAGCTGCATCTAGATTTATGTAGTCAAGTAATAAGAGTTTTTGTTTGAGTTAATAAACCTTGATGTTCCAATAAAATGTCAGGATGGATTTATCTTATTTGTGTAAACTAATTGCTGAATCACATTGGTCTCGTCTATGTGCATTTATTAACTGCATTCATAAAACCCTGGGATATGTGCCAATTTTCATTCAAGTTGAATGTTGAAGTGAGGTCCACGTTCAAAGTTTGTTTGCAGAGCACGTGAAGGAGGACCTAGGTGCAGACACGGGCAGGCAGGATTGGCTCAGAAGGCAGGGCGGTAAAACTGCTCTAGAGGGTGGCAGTGATGTTGCAGGCATGTGTGCAGCTGTGTGCTCAAACACCAACTCCTACACTACATAGTAACATTTGCTTCCAGTGTTCTGACAGGATTCTGAGGAAATAATAATAAGTCAGAAAAAAATGCACTTGGATCTCATGATTTGATTGATTGTATTTTTTTCATTATTCATACTGTTTGGTTCACAATTCATCTGAAAATAATTGGTATTGTGCGACTTACTTATATATATTTTCTTAACCAAATTCTTCTGTGAAAGTTCAGACTTTCATTTGATTTGCTATAGGTTTACAGTATCTGTGAGACAGAAGGGTGAGGCGAGGGTGAGGATGACAGACGCACACTGACACACCTATCTGGGTAAGGACCAAGGAAGAACACAGGATGAAGTTTTGAGGATTAGGTGGAGAGATGGAGGTTTAAAACGGGGAAAGAAAAATGGTGACTAATATGAAGACGTGTTAAAGGGTGAGGCATGGGTGTGAGGGGGTGACGAGGTGAGATGGAGCACAGTGGAACCCCAATTGATGGAATCAGATTCCGGAAGTTCCTGCAGGACTTGATCTTGGTTTTCATTTGGCCTGGATGGTGACTCGTCGGTGGGGAAGACAGGGATTGGGGCTCCAGATGGGGAGGCAACAGTGGGGGACAGGAAGGGGGACAGGAAGGGGGAGGACGGTGCGTTCGGAGATGACGTCAGGGTGCTGTAGGAAGGTGGGATTACTGGTGTCTGCCTCTGAAGCAGCTGCATAATGGTCCTGATGTCGGCTGACATACAAGACTCCAGCCTGGAAAACACACATCCAAACACACAGAAGTAGATGAGTTTATAAAGATACTATTTGTTAACCAGCTGAAATACTTAACTGCAGATGTGATTTATCCAAACCTTTGTGCCAGAGTTTAAGCTGTTATAACTATTGATATCACTGTATTTAGCTTGAAATCTGACATGCATGTAAAGTCACCACTGTTACTGATAAAGAGCATAGTTAAGCCTGAAGACCCACCTGGTTATCTGTCGCTGCAGAGCATCTAACCTTTTCTCCAGCTCCACTCTCTGCCTCCCAGAGATGATGGCGGTAGGAGGAGGAGGAGGAGGAGGAGGAGGAGGAGGGCTGGAGGGACAGTGGGAGGGGGAGGAGGGCAGGTAAAGGAGCTGGTGAGGGGGAGGCTGAGGAGGCGGTGAGGGGAGGCTGTGGGAGCAGGGCACTTCCTGGTACATGTGTTCCTCTCGACTCTCCGAGCTCAAGAACGTGAAGATGCTGGACACTCCTGGAAACGCGTCAGTCTCTCTGCACCTGGTGGTGACGCACGTCTGAGCAGGACTGGTCACATCTAACTCCTCCACTTCATCCTCACTGGAGAACACGGAGCCATATCTACAGAAGCAGTCAGAAGTTGTTTTGTAAGGTGGATTAGTGTAAAACAAGAGCTGATCTATGTTTCATGTATCTCACAGTGTATGTTTATGATCATGGCCGTCACACTGCTCCAAGTTACTGAGTTGTCTTCCACATCCGAAGGCAGATTTCTGTCTCTTTGCTGAGATGGTGACACCTGACAGATACAAACACTCATTGTGAGTTCACAACCGGAAGAAATCTGCAACATTTAGAGAAACGTAACTTTATCAAGGACAAAATCTTCAGACACGGGGTGCTGGATGAGAGGTGGCACCTGCAGGACCATCCTTTGCCTTTAGACCAGCACCAATTCTCTTCAAATTCTAATTTAAAAATCTAATAACAAAGCAGTTATTTTACAACAGCACTTTCATGTTGAACAAAAATGTTTAGCACTATTAACTAAAATAATATCCTTCATTAGTCCCACTATTGGCACATTTTACATAATACAGCAGCAAGGGGGTTGTAAAAAATACACCCATCAGCAAAAATGAATAAATAAGCTACGATATAATATAAACAAAATATATGAATTGTAAACAGAATATATTCAGTGAGAGCATAATTCTAATCTTTTTCATCTTTATAATTTTCTTTGAAAATAAAAATGCCATGTAACATCAACAACTCATATGCATATAATATAGTGTACTGTATTATCATTTTATATCTGTGATTGATATCGGCATTTGGAACTTTCCATACAATAAGTGATTATGGTGATACATTTGAAATATGGGTCACGTCACCAAGATATGCTGCTTTAAAATGTATTTCCTTTTTTGGGCAATTAAACAGAGCTGACCTCATTATCATCATCAACCATTTTCTTTGTTACATTGTTTCCTAGTTATTTTACTTATTTCATTTTTCTGGTTTTAAACAAAGTCACATTTTAGTGCCTCCACTGCTCTGTAAAGAAATTACAGACTGCTTTTGCTCAGACAGAAAAATAACTGTAGCCACTCTTTCTTCCCTGCCATGAGGGGACGTGAGTGATTAATCATTTCTGGGATTCCGTCCACCCTGACTGCAGTGCATCTCCACAGGTGCTATCTGTCCTCATGAGCTGTTTAGTGCTAGTGAAGTGTTACCTGAGTGTTTCCTCTGTGGCCGACTGAAGCCTTCACAGTCTGAGTCGCCTCCACTCAGAAGACCCACAGCTTCATTAAACACCTGCACACAGAGAGGAAAGGGAAACAGGAGGATTCATTTACAAGTGATTTATTTCATCCATTCATTACATTACATTCAGATTTTTGTTTGGGAAAACCATTTACGAAAGTGGCAATAAAAGCTGGACAGTGAGAGAGTATTTTTGATTACTCCATTGAGTTGTATTTATTAAAATGTATTGTTGGATGTTGTGATAGCTCCACAAACCCCTCCCTAACATTTGCATCAGCTATAAACACTTTAACCCTCTGACGTTGAAAGAAAACAGGTCGTCTCTTTGAGCATAACCCGGCTCCAGGTAGAGATACAGTGGGTTTACATCAGTTATTTCTTTTACAAGTTTCACATCACAATTAATTCATGAAAATAAAATACAAGTGCCTTCAATATTTTAAATAGTTTAGTTTTTCACAAGTAACATATACTTTAAATTCTTCATTTTATATACTGACATCAAAATTCAAGTTACTTTTGAATTTTTATTATTCAGACATCTCAATTTGAATAATTTCCAGAGTTTCCACCTGGTCATAGTAAACAAGGGAGCTGTAAAATATGTAACATACGTCTCTGAGATTGAAGGTGATCTCCAAGTTGGACCAGAAATATTCACAAAACTCAGGATACATGTCCATGACCTGAAAACACACAGAACAGGAAATTGACACGTCATTAGTAATAGACACCAAATGTCACAAAGGGAGGATTTAGCCAGTGTTAGTATGGTGATCTAATAAAGACATATATATGTTACCTCCAACATATCCTCTCTATTTATCTTGTGCAGGTCACAGTAGGTCAGAGCTCTGACATCAGCACTGGATTTTCCTGGCAAAGCATCCACATTGATGGGCTCCCCAAAGATATCATTCTTACCTGGAGGAGGAGAAATCATGGTTATGACATGAAAATGTTCTTTAATTGATAAATAGGAGGCACAATGACTCTACTCCTGTCTTAATTGGGCCATTGAATGGAGCTACTGGCACATACCCGACTCATACTAGCACCTACCCAGTATAGCCACCACCACGTCTCCTTTGACGATCTCTATTGACCCTCTGGAAATGAAGTACAGATCTGAGATCAGGTCGCCAGCATGGACCAGGGTGTCACCAGGAGGAGCGTGGGTGGTCTTAAACCTCATGGCCAGGGCCCTCAGACAGCCCTTAGTGGATCCTATGCACCAATACAAACACAACAGGTTGGCAATTTACTGATTTTCTACTACACTATGCAGTATTTTCAGTATATTGTGTGTGGCAAAACTGCAACCTCAAAATGCTGTTTGCAACTACTCATAATTCAATCACTTATTCAGATCGGTATGTTTACATCTACAGAACATTTTTGTTATCAGGTCCAGTCTTTTTGGGAGCACCTGGAAGTTGCTCAAACCCTTCATATATTTATACATCTATCTACAATGTCAGCATCCTGATTCTGTAAATTTCAAAACATGTTGCTGTTTTCTGTATAGAAGATATGGATCACATTTCATTCCGTCCTTTAAGACACATCCCTCCTCTGTTGCACTTCCTGAGGTTTCTTCCATTTTTCTTTCTTGTGCAGTCAAGGCTCTGTGGTCTGAGGGCCTCGTAATGCAAGACAGATTGTAAAACCCCACGTGCAATATTTGTTAAATGTGATATTGGCTGATAGACTTGACGATATCTCTGATGAATCATCACTGATGTATTAACACGTAAACAGCATTTTGAGGTTGTAGCTGGTGGAGAGAAAGCAATTATTTGCAACTATTTTGATCAATAATGTGTTTGTATGTAAAATCCAATTCTGAAGGGTAAGTATGATTTTTTGGGAATAAAAAATCACAATATAAGTGACAAAAAAACGGCATAATACTTGATCAAAGTTGTATTCAATGTACAGTCCACGAGTTTTCATGTGTGATTAACACTATATGAGTGTTACCTTTGAAAGCGTTGCAGTTCTGCAGCAGTGACCTGTTGAGGTGGAGACAAATATCTGCCTGGAGACACTCTGGGAACCCTTTTAATACCTGGAGCAGTTTTTTAGAGATGGAGGACACAAAGAGAGGACAGAGTGGGATAACCACATGGAAGAAGATGAAGCACACAGGCCTGTGGACGGTGAACATACACACACACACACACTGTGTGTTTGCAGTCTACAGCTGAAACAACATAGTGAGACTTTTTTTCATGGTAACTAGCTGGTGAAAATATTTACAATAAAATGTATTCTTTCAGGCTTTTTTCAAGAATCAAAGTGACCTTGACCTTTGACAACCAAATTCTATTCAAGAGTCCAAATGAATGTTTGTGCCTCATGTAATTCCTGATATATTGAGTTCAAAACAACGCATGGCTATGTGACCTTGACCTTTTGACCTTCAACCAACAAAAGGTAATCAGTTCATCTTTGAGTCTAAGTGAATATTTGTATCAAATTTGAAGACATTCCTCCAAGATGATCTCAAGATAACATGTTCAAGAAGAACCTCAATGCATTCTTGCGATATTGTGTTCATGAGAATGGGATGGATGGACGGATGGACAGACTGGCGGATGGACGGACAGCCACTGGCTGTCACCGGTGTGGAGGCATAATTATAAACATGTCTATGTATTTCTGTTGATACTGAGAACACCTGACAGAGTTGTAGGTCAATGAACACTCACAGCATTCATATCAATTCCATTAGTGTAAGACCAGGCATGTTGAAAATACTCCTCCAGCCGCTGCCTTAGAGGGTTAGGGATCTGGTGGAAACGGATGAACTCTCGAACCCTCATCATCTGGGCATGGTAGCGCGCCGTACCAGAGTAAAGCCGCTGGATAATGGCTGACACGTTACCAAAAATACTGGCGTACATCAGAGCTGTGGAAGAGACAGAGAGTTTATATAATTTAAACAAGGAGTTTAGTCGTCTAGAACCGTGGCTCCCAAACTAGGGGTTGGAACCCTCCAAAAGACATTGAGAAGGGGGGTAATATGATTTACAGGAATTTCCAGCTTAAACTGGCCAGCCTGTTAGACTGGTGTTAGTGTGTGTGCATTTGCAAAAACAACTTTAAACTTGGTCTATGAACTGAACTACGGGTGTAAAAGCAGCTGTAAATCTTAGAGACCTAAACCAAGTCAAAATTAGTTGTGAAGTCTGTGTTCATGTGCTCTGAAGTCACAATGTGGAAAAAACATGGACCAAAAATGTGGTGTATTTAAGTGTTTAGGGTGTTTGAACAACAGAGTAAAGAAAAAGGACCAGGTGTGACAGACATAATACTTTAAAACATACATGTCAAAGGTTCAGTGTGTAGAGCTTAGTGACATCTAGCGGTGAAGTTGCATGTTGCAGCTGGATACCCCTCACCTCATCCTCCCCTTCAAAACATGAAAGAGAACCTCTGGTAGCCTCAAGTTCTCATAAAAACTCAGAATGTGTTAAGTTTGTCCAGTCTGGGCTACTTTAAAAAACATGGAACCTTCACAGAGAGGACCTGCTCCCAATGTAAATATAAAGGGCCGTTCAAGGGTGAAGAAAATTCAATTTCTGCCAACAAATCCCTTTCACCTAAATCTTACTGATTGGACCTTTAATCATAAAACATTTGTGTTGGCTACAAAGTCTGGTGTTAGGTGCTTATGAAGGATGTACGTGCAATTTGCTAGTGACAAATGTGACAAAAACATTTGACAAGTTCACATTAAAAGCGACTAATTAGAGCTGATTGAACAATTATGTTAATTGTATTTGCAAGTGATGACGACAACAACTCTGCAACTCGTGTACCAAACTTTTTGCTGACTTTACAAGTTGTTGTTCTTAAGGCTGATGTTCACGTGAATTTTCCCAAACAGAAAATTATTTTTACGATTATTCTGACACCATGTGAATACACCATTAGGAAGAACACTGAAGTCATGTTTGCATTAGCGATGAACCAGGTTAACAGTGTGTAATGTCACTTAATTGTGACCATAATGTAATTCTCACTATAGAAAATGCCTCACAATGCAAATGTCAACAGTTTTCTCTGTCATAGAGAAAACTTGGATAAACAAATGACCACGGCTGTAGAGACAGATGGGGGAATTTTGTTTATCGTAAATGAAATGTGTGAGTGTGACCTGTGCACAGAGGCATAGCCTTATACCACACAGAGACCTAAAGACCTAACAATACAGGATATATCACTTAAGTGGGAAACTTCCTTCAAAGAACTCACCACCGATGAGCATGACACAGATGGAGAAGATCTTCTCAGAGTTGGTGTTTGGGGAGACGTTCCCGAAGCCCACACTGGTCAGACTACTGAAGGTGAAGTACAGAGCCGTGACATATTTGTCTCTAATGGACGGACCCGACACCAGGATGGAGTCATTGTACGGTTTCCCCAGCTGCTCGGCCAGATTGTCCAACCAGCCGATCCCAACTGAGGTTGACCGCTCCACATTTCCTATGGCGTACCTAGGGTAAGAAGACAAGATTCAAGCGTGTGTGATATGCAGTAGGTTGTGTGTGTCAGTCACACACTCGACAGGATATGGTAATGTACCAGATGCAGGCCAGCCAGTGGGCGATGAGGGCAAAGGTGCACATGAGGAGGAAGAGGACAGCTGCACCGTACTCAGAGTACCGATCCAACTTCCTTGCTACACGAACCAATCGAAGTAACCGAGCTGTCTTCAGTAAACCAATCAGGGTGGTGGTCTGTTAGGATGGAGAAGGAGACAGAGCAGATTTTATTCGTATTTCAACATGGACTCTGGCCTCCAGATGTTATTTTCTCTCTGAACCTCTTTCCTTACTCAATGTTTCCATGACACTCATTCCTCCCTACTATCCCGGTTTTTACCCGACCCCTCATTTTCTTCTTTCCCTCCCATCACCCTACCTCGCCCTCTCCACCTCCCCTGACCGCCTCCTCTCCTGAGCGGTAGATGAGGAGGTCGAAGGGAATGGCTGCCACCATGTCGATAAGGAACCAGCCCTTGAAGTAGTAGACAGCAATCCGAGAGGACTGGCTCACCACCTAACGAGACACAACACAGTCAGCCCAACCAACCATCAGGTTTAAAATCCTACAATCACGCCAAATAACAAAAGGTTTAGTCTGAAGTTTGTGGTTTTTTGATATTATGGTATGATTATGGTCATATTTCATTAGCCCTAATGTGAAATGTCAAGTGTTTAGAGTCTAATATTTGTCCAAATCAGAATAACCATTCTAAAGTAGACAAACCACTCTGAAAGTAAAAGGGGTTTCATAAAGTTGTTTAGGTCCTGTGGTTCAACAATGTTTTTTCTAAGAATGAATGAAAAGGTGACATTATCGAGTGCATGCTACAGGGATTTCTACAAAAACAGTTATGTATAGTAGGGCTAAAATATAATACAATACAGTATGATACAACACATTATTAAAGCCAAATTAAAGATATTTACATTCTTTGTTACAGATTACAGACAAGTTCTACAGCTTACTTAGATTAACCAAATGCTCATCATTATATTATATAAATAAGATTACAACATATAAAAATGGCATTGCCTGATTGAGGTATATACAGTGCCTTGGATAAGTATTCACCCCCCTTGGACTTTTCTACATTTTGTCATGGTATAACCACAGATTAAAATTTATTTCATTGTGATTTTATGTAATGGACCAACACAAAATAGTCCATCATTTGGAAGTGGGGGGAAATATTACATGGATTTCAAAATTATTTACAAATAAAAATCTTAAAAGTGTTGAGTGCATATGTATTCACCCCCTTTACTGTGAAGCCCCTAACAAAGATCTGGTGCGACCAATTGCCTTCACAAGTCACGTTTGCAAGTCACATAATAAGTAAATAGGGTCCACCTGTCTGCAATTTAATCTCAGTATAAATACACCTGTTCTGTGAAGGCCTCAGAGTTTGTTGGAGATCATTACTGAACAAACAGCATCATGAAGACCAAGGAGCTCACCAAACAGGTCAGGGATAAAGTTGTGGAGAAGTATGAAGCAGGGTTAGGTTATAAAAAAATATCCCAAGCTTTGAACATCTCACTGAGCACCATAAAATCCATCATCAGAAAATGGAAAGAATATGGCAAAACCGCAAACCTACCAAGACAAGACCGTCCACCCAAACTGACAAACCGGACAAGGAGAAAATTAATCAGAGAAGCAACCAAGAGGCCCATGGTAACTCTGGAGGAGCTGCAAAGATCCACAGCTGAGGTGGGAGAATCTGTCCACAGGACAACTATTAGTCGTCTACTCCACAAATCTGGCCTTTATGGAAGAGTGGCAAGAAGAAAGCCGTTGTTGAAAGTGAACCATAAGAAATCCCGTTTGGAGTTTGCCAGAAGCCATGTGGGAGACACAGCAAACATGTGGAAGAAGGTGCTCTGGTCAGATGAGACCAAAATTGAACTTTTTGGCCTCAATGCAAAACGCTATGTGTGGCGGAAACCCAACACTGCCCATCCCCCTGAGCACACCATCCCAACAGTGAAATATGGTGGTGGTAGCATCATGCTGTGGGGATGCTTCTCTTCAGCAGGTACAGGGAAACTGGTCAGAATAGAGGGAAAGATGGATGGAGCCAAATACAGGGCAATCCTTGAAGAAAATCTTATGCAGTCTGCAAAAGACTTGAGATTGGGACGGAGGTTCATCTTCCAGCAGGACAATGACCCTAAACATACAGCCAGAGCTACAATGGAATGGTTTAGATCAAAGCATGTTAATGTCTTAAAATGGCCCAGTCAAAGCCCAGACCTCAATCCAATAGAGAATCTATGGCAAGACTTGAAAATTGCTGTACACAGACGATCTCCATCCAATCTGACTGAGCTTCAGCTTCTTTGCCAAGAAGAATGGACAAACATTTCCATCTCTAGATGTGCAAAGCTGGTAGAGACATACCCCAAAAGACTTGCAGCTGTAATTGCAGCGAAAGGGGGTTCTACCAAGTACTGACTCAGGGGGGTGAATACTTATGCATCCCACAGATGACAACTTTTTTGTTCTCATTATTGTTTGTGTCACAATAAAAGGTATTTTGCACCTTCAAAGTACTATGCATGTTGTGTTGATCAAACGGGAAAAAGTCTATTTGAATTCCAGTTTGTAACAGTACAAAATGGGGAAAAGTCCAAGGGGGGTGAATACTTATGCAAGGCACTGTACAGTGTGTGCACAGAGTAGGGATATATACTCCGACGCTTTTCACTGATCTTTGAACCACAGCAGTGAAAAACAAAAAATATATCACTGTGAGCTACAGTTAAAATCTGACATTTTCTTATTGATTTCTCTGCATCCACAGCTAATGGCTCTCTGCTGCACTCTCTGTGTAAATGAGTCAGTTGCTCAGTGGACTGGTAAATTAGTTGTCATGTCAGTTAGCAGAGCTGTTAATTAGACAGCTAATCAGTCAGTCAGACACCCAGGTCAGTTCACCTCGTCATTGGAGTTAACATATGTGGTCCTGAAGTTGATGATGATGTCCACGATGAACATGATGTCCACAACAAGATCCACCACGTTGAGGGGGGAACAGGAGTAACCGCAGGTCTGCATGGCTGCTTCCTCCTGGTCACTGGAAAAAAAGACAACAATGAATTCATTTATGAGGAGAAAATTAAACATAAAGCACAAGAGTGAAAGTGCAAATTATATTGATTGCATCATGATTCTTCCCATCCTGTGAGCCTTTGTGCAGAAGTGAGAGATTTTTAATTTAGCTTTATGGCTCTTTTGTTGGAATTGTTGTTGTGATCATGGACTATGGATTTTCGATTATGACCTGCCCCACCTAAAATTGGTTTCACCTGTTTTTGTTGTGAGCCCTGTTTTAGTCTGCGTCTTTGCCTCAGTTCATCTCGTCAGTATTCTGAGAGCGTACCAGCATTTCCCCTGGTTTTTTGAGTGTATAACCAAGCTAAGTTTTTTGACCTTGACTTCTGCCTCTATGTATTGGACTCCTCTACCTGCTCTCACTATATTCCAGTGTACCACTCCTATAAGTGATGTCCTAGTGTGAAGTCAACATTTAGGTCCCCACCTGTTATCTGGATGTGAACCTAAAGATGTCCATGTGGTGTATATGGCCCAAATAGCACAAAACAACCTTTGGTTGACATGTGGTATTACTATTGCTTTTTTGTGGCCCATATCTAGCAAACTGGTGCGAACCACCAAAGGGTCATCATTAAAGGCAGTATGCGGGCTGCATGACAGTATGGCAGTGGGGTCCAAATCTGGCCCAAAACAATGCTGCTATCTAGGAAAGACCTTTTCAAATCATGTGGTCCAATATGGAATAGAATATCAAGTCAGAGTAATCTCCGATATAAAAGTCTAACATGTTGACATGAGAACTGTTCTTTGAGCCTTGTGAGGTCAGAAATCGAATTTATCCTGTGGGTTTCTCCCCACATATCAAGCACACGGGTTAGCCAGCATCGTTGGCAGTGAGAGCAAAAGAATCCGTCCATGCAGAATTAAACTCTCTTTCCTCAGAGACTTTTCTTATTTTTGGATATATCCCTGGTTGGCTTATGGAGGAAAGGGGTCCGAAACTCAATTAGCCACCTGAAGGGAATGGTGCAGGGACGTAGATGTATATAGGATGAGAGGCATATTTTAGTTGACGAAATATATTTATATTTTTTCAGTGTCACAGCATCACTTCAAGTGCTCAAGTGTTCCCTTTGAAAGATTATTAAAATAAAACCATTTATTTCCATGTTATTTTTTGTCAAAGCCACATGGAGCTACTGCAGAGGGGCTCCCGAGCTGCGGGTTGCCGACCCCCACCATAGATCAATCTGCAGATCAGACATGCTTTGTCAGCAGAAGTTCACATGCTAATTGTTTAAGAGTTTGTTTGTCAGTTCCATTCTAGCAGCAGTTCAGAGGACAGCAGGGGGAACCTTACATCGCCATAATAAACTAATGTCAGTCAGAACAGAGTCAGTGTTGTGTAAATTTCCCACCAACCTCAGTAGAAATGTAGCAGAGTAAGGGGTGAAAATTGCTGTGTAAATCACTAAGAGCAGAATCACCCAGTCCCACACAGCTTTGAATGGACTGTAGTGAAGGATGGTCCACTTGTGGATCCTGGGAGTCTGCAGTTTATACTCTGGCAACACATCAGCCCCCAGGGACAGGACCTAGAGAAGAGAGAGAAGGAGTCTGTTCACTCTGGGGTTAACATACAGTGTGTTTGTAATGTATCGTCCCACCTAGAGTTGGCTGAGCTCCTTAATAAAGATTCTCCAAGTGTGTGGAAGACTACAGGTGGGTTGGAACGTCCTCTAAAAGATATTTCCCTAATCTGGTGTTTGAATGATGGTGATGTGAGGAATAACACAGATGCAGATGCAGATCCGTATGTTCAACATTTTCATTTATTCCTAAGAGAATAATTCATGTATCGTAATGAAAAAAATCAAAGATGTTTAAGGGACTGATATTTCTGAGTGCTTGGTGCAGACCCAAATAAAATCCAGATCTAGTGACTTTAAATGTGGTTTTATTTAAATCTTATAAAGATGGCGGCACACATAGAAGTGCTCCCTAAAACATTACACAAGGAGGACCTCTCTCCCCTAATTATCAGAGGAGAGGACCTGCACAGGGTTTCCTGTTTTAAGTTCTTAGGGACCCACATCACTGAGGACATCATATGGTCAGCCAATTCCACTGCTGTGATAAAAAAAGGCTTAACAGCGGCTCTATTTTTACCGATTACTTAAGAAAAAAAACCTGTCTGCAGAGCTGCTCAAGGCCTTTCATCTCTGTTCTATCGAGAGTGTTTTAACATATTCGTAACACAGCATGGTATGCAAACTGCACAGAAGCCGACAGACAAAACAGAAAATAATCGGATTCCGCCTTCCCACACTTGATGACATCCTCAGAACACGCTGCCTCTGCAGAGCCAGCAACATCCTGAAAGATAAAACTCTCATCAGCTCTTTTCGATGCTGCCAACTGGACGGCGCTACAGGGCCTTTAAATCCCACACCTCCAGGCTGAAAAACAACTTTTGCCCATGAGCCATCATTGAACTGAACTGTAATAAATTCCTCCACCATACTGCTACCACCTCTGCATCATCATAATATCTCAGGACAAACTCATAGACTATTTATTATGAAGTGCAATCCACTGGTCATACTTTATTTGTTACAGTGCCCATGTTTATGATGTGTTTTTCTTTCTTCTATTATTTATTCATCAATGATGAATGTGAAGATGTGTGTGTAGGAATGTGAAGATGTATGTATCGTTTTTTAGGTGCCGCACAACAATTTGTTGTACAAACTTGTGCAATGACGATAAAGCTTTCTAATTGTAATCCAATCAATAAGGGGACTTTTGAGCCTTGGTGGAGGTATGCACTCTACTAAGTGCCATTGTAGTTTATTCGTGTCACCATAAATGTACTGTGGAGTGGCACACTGCTGATCTGTAGGCAACTGACAGGAACTAACACTTCCTGTTGAATCACCAAATACAGAATTTAAAACTCTTCTTTGGCAGCTGACCATAGACTATGATTGCAGCAGGACTGCCTGATATATAGTATTTCTCCTCAGATACTCGACCATTACTGACAATAATCCATCAATTCATAGACCTTCAGTTATGCTTCAAAATGTTTACCCTTATCAATGCTGCTAAAACCTTTATCTTGATGATGTTCTCCTTTACACTTGACATCTATTGCACTTCTGTCCGTCCTGGGAGAGGGATCCTCACATGTGGCTCTCTCTGAGGTTTCTACGTTCTTTTTACCCTGTTGAAAGGGTTTTTTAGTAGTTTTTCCTTACTCTTGCTGAGGGTTAAGGGCAGAGGATGTCACACCCTGTTAAAGCCCTATAAGACAAATTGTGATTTGTGAATATGGGCTATACAAATAAAATTTGATTGATTGATTGATTGATTCTTTTAAGGCCAAGTCGTAAGGCAGCCCAAAACTAATCTACACAGGAGGCTTTTAAAATGTGTTTTGTCTCAGACACGGACCTGATAGAACAGATACACTAGGTGCTTTTACACATGCAATGAACCCCGGAGATCCTCTGGACATTATCTTGAGGGGCTGTACATGCACCTCCAGATAACCTTTGGACTTTCTGCAAACTTTCTCGAAGTTGATGTGAGAACACAGCAGGAGATCCTCCGCAGGATTCACCAAAGCGAGTGGGGTGTTGATGACATTTCTAACATGTCACAGACACAAAATTGAAAGAAAACAAATATTTCTGGATGAAAAAGCAGTGCCGCACATGTAGAAGATACCAGAGAGGAGTCAGGAGAGCTTTTGGGGATAGGGGTTATGTGGTCTCCGCAGCAGTATTAATACGTTGTGTTTCCTGTGGTGATGTTGTGTACACACAGTTTCACACAGTTGACACAGCCAACAGAGGCAATTTGGGGCTCAGCATCTTGCCCAAGGACACACACACCCACACACACATGCATGTAGACCCTGGGGAAAGAGCAGTGTAATTAATCAGCAGCAGATTTAAAATCCTTTGGGATCCACTCCTACACACCAGCAGCAACAAGGCCAAGCAGTCAAGGACAGTCAGGGGTCTGACTGGACACCTTGATGGATGGAGAACTGGGATGTAGAGATGATGAAAGAGATTTCTCCCAAAACATCTTCAAAATGAATTTTAAAAGGCCTGTTTTATATTTACAGAGTTCTTAAAGGGCCCATATTTTAAACCTTTCTGGGATGTAATTTGAGGTATTGGTACCCCTAAGATGATCGAAAAAACTGCTGCTGTGTGTATTTCCATGTCCTCTCTTCTGCCTCTCTCTGGTGCTCCAGACAGTACAGGCTGTTTTCGCCTGCCTCATTAATTATTTATGAGCCCCTCCTCTTATTGGCTGACTGCACTTTGAGTGACGTGCAAGCAGGCCTATCACTGGTCTCATTCTGGCGCATTGACGATCTCTCTGGTAAACACAGCTGAAAGTCACATGGGGTGGCTGTGTCGGGGAGGTAGAGTGGTCGTCCTCCAACCTAAAGGTCGGCAGGTCGATCCCCAGTCTTCCTCATCTGCATGCCGAAGTGTCCTTGGGCAAGATGCTGAACCCTGAATTGCCCCTCATAGAACAGAAAGTGCTGCTAACAGATGCACTGTATGAATGTGTGTGTGAATGGGTGAATGTAAAACTGTACTGTAAAGAGCTTTGAGTGGTCATCAAGACTAGAAAAGTGCTATATAAATACAAAACCATTTACATATTCACAGTCGGTTACAACAGGATGTTTCTAAGTTACAGGGCCTCATGTTTGTTCAAGTTTTAGCAGGACAGTCGGCCAATGTAGGAGTAGTGTCCCGAGTTTCAGTCCCAAATTACAGTCCAGAGTTTCAGTTTCAGTATGGAGTAACATCTGGAGGCTGGACTGCTACCGGCTGGGTGGGTCTGAGAGAAGAGTGCGATTTCAAGATGACATCATACGGATGAGGAAGTACGAAACGCGACGTTTCAATAACATATTTCTTCGAATGGACTGAGTGAAAAAGTCTGCAGAGTGACTGTTTTCATACTTTGAGGGTACCTACTGACCCCCTTCAAGTAACTAGTAAAAGCCCAGAAAATGTATTTTACACAATATGGGCCCTTTAATGTTACAGATCAGGGATCCTTCCTGCAGTGATAGTATTAAAGTACAATATTATACAGCTCTTGTTTCATTTGAATACTTTAATACTACCCACAGTTTACTGTACACGGACAGTGTATCCAGATTACTGGAATGTCACTACAGAGTAAATAACTTATTGAATAATAATTAATATAACAATGATAATAACTGAGTGCCCCTCTTTCCTGACCTCTCGTTCTTCCCACCATGTTGCAGATATCAGTTTAAAAAATGGTCTGATGTGAATAAAAGCCAAGGTGTAACTGTAGCTTTCCTTTAAACAGTGTCCGGATTATTAATTGGCAGTGTGTCTTCTTACTTCAACTCAATTCAGGATTCAGGAAATTCTGGGCAACATCTATGAGTAGGCTTCAACGCAGACGCATGAATTGGGCTTTACTCCAACTGTCGGTTGCTTCTCTCTTCAGCTATGGCAAACTGGTTCATTGCTGATTAATGGGTAACACATTGATTCTGGTGGACTGATACAAATGTTGAACTCCAATATACAGACACCTGAGAGACTTTAAGCTCCCCCTCAAGGTGCACAGGAACTTCTATACCCGCACCATCGAGTGCATCTTGAGTGGGAGCATCACCACCTGGATGGGCAGCTGCACTAAGCAGGACTTTTTGGCCCTGAAAAGGGTAGTCCGTTCAGCGGAGTGGTCTACCAGAATAACCCTCTCCTGCAAGACATTTATAACAGACGATGCAGGTCAAGGGCTGAGGAGATCCTCAGACAGCCCAACCACCCTGGAAAGTCGCTCTTCTCCCTGCTGCTGTCAGGCCAGAGGTTCCGCTGCCTGAGAAGCAACACAGAGAGGATGAGGAGTTTCTTCCCTCAGGCCATCTATTTGTTCAACTCTGAGCGTAAAACCGGACACTGTATACTTGCATACAGTTCCTCATTTTACATGTATATATTATAGTATTTTTATATTTTACCTGTAATACTATTGTGTGCTATTTTATATTTTTTATATATTTTACATTGTACAATGTATAATTGCGTACGTGATAAATAAAGGTTATCTTATCTTACAGAGAGATTTACCTGATGCTGATATGCTGAGTCAGCAGTGCACGAATGACAGGAATTGGCTCCGCCCCTCACCCTTGCAACCCTCAAAGGATAAGTGTTTCAGATAATGGATGGATGGACTCGATAAACATCTCTAACTGCTTAACACACACACACAGTTCCACTCACCTCATGAGCTACTACAGAAGAGATGCTGACAGCTCTCTTCACTCTGGTGTTTCCATGTTCGCTCCCCACACCGGACGGGTCGTCCTGAGACACACTACTGTCCGGAACACTCACTGAAGACATGGCTGACGACAACACAACTGTAGTTCAACCTGTCTGTCCTCTCGCCTGTGTGTCTGGCTCTTTTCTTCTTCTCTCGCTCGGTCTCAGATGCTGGTGTATGAACTTTGGGTTTTCTACTTGGCTTATTTTCTTTCTTCTCTACCTATTTCATGGTCTTTTTTTCTCTGTCCGTCTCCATGACAGTTACCCTGTCAAAATGAGCATTTCCCACTTTTCCTTCTCCTCTTTTATTTCCTGTCTTTCCACTTCTCTCCAACTTCATCTCTAAGAGTGTGTTACTCTCTTGACTTACTTCTTGTCTAAAGCCATGTGGAGCTTCACGTATCCTTCACCTCATATCTACCAGGGTCAGCTGATTTTCAATTTCGATTCTTGGGCAACAAGTTAAATTCCTAGATAGATATATTCCAGAAAGATCTTTTGCCTCTGTAGGAGAAATTGGAACCTGTACAGTTCAGGTAGAAATGCTTGATCTCACTTCCTGAGGTGAAGTTCGAGCTGAGAAAAACAGACGTCCTGTGGGTGGGGCCTAAATAAAATCGACAGAGATGTCATCAGTAAATCCACATTAGTCTTCAGCAGCTGGTTCATCACAGTAGAAGACCCAGGTAAAACTCGTCCAGTTGCAGAAGTAAAAGTTCTCCTCTGCATCTCTTCTATCTGTCCTGGAATCATGAGACAGTTTTACAGAAAAATCTCTCCTTGTTTGTCCCCTCTCCCATTATCTCCATCACTATGCCCAAGCTTCAGCACTGGTCCTCCTCAGCACCTCTGGTCCCACACACTGATCCATCCTACCTCTCTTATCCCATCACCCTTTCTCTCTCCTCCCCCTGTTTGACTCCCTCCTTTATTTTTTCTCTCCTCCCTCCTCCCCCCTCTGTTCCTCTCCATCATGTACAATGATGTATTTGCCCTCTGTAAGATAAAGGGCACGCAGGCTGTTCTGTGTTTAGGTTGTAAACACCAATTTAGGTCTCACTTCAAGTAGATTTTTTGTGATTACAGGCCATAGCTCACGATGATGTGCTGCTTTGTGGTTGACATAAATATCGGGTTTGCTGTAAAACAATGTAATTGACTGCATGAACTCATCAGGCTTAATGATGTTGCTAAAAGAAAAGTTCAGGGCTTACCAAACTGTTCATCCTGAGGGGACCATGGATGGTCTGTGCTAAGTTTTATGTCAATCCATCAAATAGTTGTCAAAAGAGCTACAAAGCTCAGAACTACAAATGTACACCATATTGTATAAAACGATCAGGCGTCAACAAATCATTTGTTTTAATTGTTTGGGAATATCTGAACAATATTGTGCCAATCCATCAAATAGTGTAGATGTTGAAATATTTCATTGGAATAGAGAAAACTTGCAGGTGGATCCACTAATACTGACCTAGAGCCACACTGCTAACAGAACTAAAAATGCATTGTAAATATGCATACTATTACATCCAACTCTTCTGTTGAGGTGTAAACAGATATGATCTCTTTTCATTTCCAGCTGCTCCTTTTAAAGCTGCCACTGATGAGCTTGACCAGGAGGTTGCCACACATTTGCAGGTACTCAGACCCAAAGGTAGGAGTCACCAAGGGCAAAAACCCGTCAGTTGCATTCAACAGAATGCACAGCACTGCCATAGCCACTGTCATAATGTTTGAATCTTCATCCATCCATCATCTATACCATTTATTATTAGGAAAGCGGCAGGGTACATCGTGGACAGATCGG